>NC_037687.1:50045243-50082330 GCF_003255815.1 Theropithecus gelada
TCCTTCCTTCCTTCCTTCCTTCCTTCCTTCCTTCCTTCCTTCCTTCCCTCCCTCCCTCCCTCCCTCCCTCCCTCCCTTCTTTCTTTCTTTCTTTCTTTCTTTCTTTCTTTCTTTCTTTCTTTCTTTCTTTCTTTCTCTTTCATTCTTTCTTTCTTTCTCTTTCATTCTTTCTTTTTTCTTCCTTCCTTCTGTCTTTCTTTCTTTCTTTCTTTCTTTTTGACAGAGTCTCGCTCTGTCACCAGGCTGGAGTTCTGTAGTGTGATCTCAGCTCACTGCAACCTCTGCCTCTCAGGTTTAAGGGATTCTCCTGCCTCAGCCTCCTGAGTAGCTGGGATTACAGGTGCACACCACCATGCCCAGCTAATTTTTGTATTTTTAGTAGAGACAGGGTTTCACCATGTTGTTAAGGTTGGTCTCGAACTCCTGACTTCTTGATCCACCCACCCTAGCCTATGGGATTACAGGTGTGAGTCACCACGCCTGGACCCCAGACCCTTTTCTTGTTAAGGTATCTTGTGATCTCCTCCAAACTAGAGTGGAAACATGACCCAATTCTGATTGCCATCATAGTTTCCACAATGTGGAAGGTCAGAGAACAATAGCTAGGAATCAGCCTCTGCGGATCAGCCAAGCCAGGAGTTCCCAGCTCTGGCTAATCATCAGAACCACCTGGGAAGCTTTATTTCTTATAAAAAATTTGAAGCAAGTAAAAAGATAAAACAGCATAGTCAGCCCCCACATAGCCATCATCCGGACTCAGCAACAGTCACTTCATGGCCAATTTCATTTCTTCTGTACCTCCCCCTACTGCCTCCCCTGGCCATTTTGAAGCAAATCTCCTAAATTCTATCATTCCACCCATCAATATTCAGCAGTTATCTCCAAAATATAAGTGTGTAAAAATATAACCATTATTACCTCTAAGGCAAAATAGTGATAATAATTCCTCCTTTGGGAGGCCAAGGCAGGAGGATCACTTGAGGCTAGGAGTTTGAGACCAGCCTGGGCAACTTAGCAAGACCCTGTTTCAAAAAAAAAAAAAAGATGGGGGAGAGAGAGAGACAGAGAAAAGAAAGAAAGAGAGAAAGAAAAAGAAGAGAAAGAAGGAAAGAAAGAAAGAAAGAAAGAAAGAAAGAAAGAAAGAAAGAAAGAGAAAGAAAGAAAAAGAGAGAAAGAAAGAAGAAAAGAGAAAGGGGGAGAGAGGGAGAGAGGCAGGGGAGAGGGAGAGAAGGAAGGAGAGAGGCAGGGAGGGAGGGAGGAAGGAAGGAAGGAAGGAAGGAAGGAAGGAAGGAAGGAAGGAAGGAAGGAAGGAAGGAAGGAAGGAAGGAAGGAAGGGAGGAAGGAAGGAAAAAGAAGAAAGAAAGAAAGAGAGAGAGAAAGAAAGAGAGAGGGAGGGAGGGAGGAAGGGGAGAGAAAGAGGGGAGAGAGGGAGAGAGGCAGGGGAGAGGGAGAGATGCAGGGGAGAGGGAGAGAAGGAGGGAGAGAGGGAGGGAGGCAGAGAGGAAGGAAGGAAGGAAGGAAGGAAGGAAGGAAGGAAGGAGAAGAAAGAAAGAAAGAAAGAAAGAAAGAAAGAAAGAAAGAAAGAAAGAAAGAAAGAAAGAAAGAAAGAAAGAAAAGAAAGAAAAGAAAGAAAAGAAAGAAAAGAAAGAAAAGAAAGAAAGAAAGAAAGAAAGAAAGAAAGAAAAGAAAGAAAGAAAGAAAGAAAGAAAGAAAGAAAGAAAGAGAGAGAAAGGAGGAGCAAAAGCAAAACAAGAGCTTTCAGATCAAGGAGGTGCTAGGCTGCTGCCAAACTTCCCCAGAATGACACACCCTTGGCCTCCTTCCAGGTGATTCCCAGTGTACCCAAATCATTTGTGGGGCAAGTCGTCAGCACTGCAGTCAGGATATAACGGACCCCGGGGTCAAACGCTGCAACTGCACATCAGTCATCCTCTCAAGAAACGGATTTTTTGTTACTGACAGTGATTATTTCATTGATAATAATCATACCAAAACCGTTTTAAAATCTCAGGCATAGAAGCATTCCAACACAGAACTGCTTTCTAGAGGAAGCAAAATTAACCTGATGAATGACACTTCCTCGCACAGATCCATAAGTGCTGCCCTCATATTTTTCTCATTTATCTTTCTTGTTCTTGTTTCACTCTCCCCTCAATGATACAAGTGGCCACGCGGTATCTTGCTCATTATTTACATGCAAACCAGGACTCCAGGGTTACAGTCGTCTGCTCTCTGGAGGAAATGAGGTCGATGTTTTCTTTTGCTGGTTGCATATATTATTGACCTGGTGGCCCTCCCAGCCCTAAGGGCCTCCCGGTCTGCCCTCCCTGTAAATGCGCCCAGTCATTGTAGCAACATATGCCATATATCATCATAATGTAAAAACAACCTCGGGGACTAAAGAATGACTTTCCCTGGCTTCCCTCTAGTCCCTTTGAACTGTGCTGGGCCTTTGCTGAGGGCCTAGAGTCAGGAGCAGCAGGCAAGCCGACCCTTGCACTGAGCAGCAGAAGTGGTGAGGGACACCAGCAAGGCAGGAGGAAGCCCATTTACAGACCCGAAAGCCATGCCACTGAAATGGGAATCACCCAAGCGGTGACGGCCTTCCCCCTAAGCCATTTTAGGAACTGCGTATGTTTTTCTCATTTTATTTTGAATTTTTTGAGATGGAGTCTCGCTCTGTCACCCAGGCTGGAATGCAGTGGCACAATCTCAGTTCACCACAACCTCCACCTTCCGGGTTCAAGCAACTCTCCTGCCTCAGCCTCCTGAGTAGCTGGGATCACAGGCATGCACCACCACCCCCGGTTAATTTTTTGGTATCTTTAGTAAAGACGGGGTTTCACCATGTTGACCAGGCTGGTCTCGAACTCCTGACCTCAGGTGATCTACCCGCCTTGGCCTCCCAAAGTGCTGGGATTACAAGCGTGAGCCACCGCACCCAGCCTGTTTTTCTCATTTTAAAAATTTACACGTGAGCTCAGGAGTTCAAGACCAGTCTGGGCAACATGGTGAAACCCCGTCTCCACCAAAACTACAAAAAATTAGCCCGGTGTGATGGTGCGTGTCTGTGGTCCCAGCTACTCAGGAGACTGAGAAAGGAGGATCACCTGAGCCCTGGAGGCAGAGTTTGCAGTACGCTAAGATCTCACCACTGTACTCTAGCCTGGGCGACAGAGTGCGACACTGTCTTAAGAAGAAAAAAACCGGCCGGGCGCGGTGGCTCACGCCTGTAATCCCAGCACTTTGGGAGGCCGAGATAGGCGGATCACGAGGTCAGGAGATCGAGACCATCCTGGCTAACACGGTGAAACCCCGTCTCTACTAAAAATACAAAAATTAGCCGGGCGTGGTGGCGGGCGCCTGTAGTCCCAGCTACTCGGGAGGCTGAGGCAGGAGAATGGCGTAAACCTGGGAGGCGGAGCTTGCAGTGAGTGGAGATCGCGCCACTGCAATCCAGCCTGGGTGACAGAGCGAGACTCCGTCTCAAAAAAAAAAAAAACCCAAAAAATTACTAGTAGTATATGAGGTACACCTTGTGGTGCTCTTTCATTATAGTTCTACTTTTTCCAAGTGAATATCTTTTTCTTTCTGTTCTTTAAATCACAATGTAATACATGATCACAAGAGAAAAATCAGAAAATACAAGGAAGCAGAAATAACTTAAAGAAATCAACAAATGCCGTGCACTGAAGGAAAAGACATTGTCATCTCTCAATGTAGGTCCTTCACTATCCCTTTATTCCATTCATTCACGCATGTAAAAAGGATTTTTGAGCTACCAATGTGCCGGGTGCTATGCAGGTGTCAGACATGAAGTAATCAAAATATAGTTCCTTCCCTAAAACAGATCAACTAGGTGGAGACAGAGAAGTAAATAAACAATTATCCTGTAATCCCAGCACTTTGGAAGGCCGAGGTGGGAGGATCACCTGAGGTTGGGAGTTCGAAACCAGCCTGACCAACATGATGAAACCCCGTTTCTACTAAAAATACAAAATTAGCTAGGTGTGGTGGCACAGGCCTGTAATCCCAGCTACTCTAGAGGCTTGAGGCAGGAGATCACTTGAACCCAGGAGGCAGCGGTTGTGGTGAGCTGAGATCGCACCATTGCACTCCAGCCTGGGCAATAAGAGCGAGACACTGTCTCAAAAAAAAAAAAAAATATATATATATATATGTATATATACTTAAAGATTTCCTACATGTACAGCTACCCATATATGTAGGTACAGTCTTTGCAAAAATTAGAATATATCATGAATGCGATTAACCTAATTTTTGACCTAATATATCAGAAAAAGATTTTCACGTCAATAGATTCATTTCAGAACAACAAAAACAATCTCTAGAACTAAACCTAACAAGAATTGTGGCCAGGTGTGGTGGCTTATACCTGTAATCCCGGCACTTTGGGAGGCTGAGGCAGGAGGATCACTTGAGATCAGGAGTTCCAGACCAGCCGGACCAACATAGCAAGATATCTCATGTCTAAAAAAATTCAAATAAAAAATTACACAAGCATGGTGGCATGCACTTTTAGTCCCAGCTGATCGAGAGGCTGAGGTGGGAGGATCAAGTGAGCCCAGGAGTTGGAGGTAACAGTGAGCTATGATCATGCCACTGCACTCCAGCCTGGGCGACAGAGCAAAATCCTATCTCTTGAAAAAGAGAGGGAAAAAAAAAAAAAAAAAGAATTGTGTAAAACCTACCTGAAGAAAACCAAATAATTTTTTTAAATTATACGTTAAGTTCTGGGATACATGTGCAGAACATGCAGGTTTGTTACATAGGTATACATGTGCCAAGATGGTTTGCTACACCCATCAACCCATCATCTGCATTAGGTATTTCTCCTAATGCTATCCCTCCCCTAGCGCCCCACCACCTGACAGGCTCCAGTGTATGATGTTCCCCTCCCTGTGTCCATGTGTTCTCACTGTTCAACTCCCACTTATGAGTGAGAATATGCAGTGTTTGGTAAGAAAACCAAATAATTTTTACTGAAGATCATTAAAATAAGAACTCCTAAACATCAAGATATAAATCAAATGCAATGACTCAATGATGTCAAACTATGATTCTCTACAAATAATCTACATATTTGATGGAGTCCCAGACAAAATCCACACACATTTTATGATGAATTTGTTAATATTCTCAAGCACATTTGGAAAAGTAAATATCAGGATAAAACACCCATACAGGCCGAGCATGGTGGCTCACGCCTGTAATCCCAGCATTTTGGGAGGCCAAGGCAGGCGGATCACTTGAGGTCAGGAGTTCAAGATCAGACTGGCCAACATGATGAAACCCTGTCACTACTAAAAATACAAAAATTAACCAGGCGTGGTGGTGTGCACCTGTAGTCCCAGCTACTAGGGAGGCTGAGGCAAGAGAATCACTTGAACCTGGGAGGCAGAGGTTGCAGTGAGCTGAGATTGCACTATTGCACTATAGCCTGGGTGACAGAGCGAGACTCCATCTCAAAAAGAAAAAAAAAAAAATCAGCAGTAAAACAGCATTATATTGATATAATGCCATGAGAGATCAGTAGAAGAGAAATTCCAGAAACAACCCTTATTTAAAAACTAGTTTAAATTTGGCATTTCAAATTAAAGAGGAAATAATGAAATTATAAACACTGTTGGAAGAATTGCCTATTGCTTGGGACAAGAATCTTATACTAAAAATAATACCCCAAAATAAGTGTCAGATAATTTATAGACCCAAAGCAATAAAAAGTATTATAATAGAAGAAAATATGATTAATGTTTATGTTTTTGAATAGGAGATATATATATATATATTTTTTTTTTTTTTTTTTTTTTTTTGGATACAGAGTCTCGCTCTGTTGCCCAGCTGGAGTTCAGTGGCACAACCATGGCTCACTGCAGCCTCCGCACCTCCCGAGTTCAAGCAATTCTCTCCTGCTTCAGCCTCCCAAGTAGCTGGAACAACAGGTGCACACCACCATACCTGGCTAATTTTTCATATTATTTTTAGTAGAGGCAGAAATTCACCATGTTGGCCAGGCTGGTCTCAAACTCCTAGCCTGAGGTAATCTGCCTGCCTTGGCCTCCCAAAGTGCTGGGACTACAGGAGTGAGCCACAGTGCCAAGCCAGAACAGGAAAAATATTCTTAGGCAAATATAGTAGCATTAAAAAAATATATCAGATTTAACTGTGTAAATATAATAAACTTTTCTCCAATAAAAGATATTACAAAGTTTTTTTAGAAACCCTTATAATTCAAGAAAATATTTACAATTCTTTTAGCAGACAAAAGATTACTATCCAGATTACATAAACATCTCCTACAAATAGGAAAAGACAAAACACTACAAAAGAGAACAAAGAAGATGAAGGGCAATTCAGAGAAGGGGAAAAATAAACGGGCAATGCGTATATGAAAAGTTTATTCAACTCCTCTAATGCTCGGGGAATGCAAATTTAAATTGATATTATACTTCATTATTAGATTGCAGAAAATTAAATATTTCAACACTCAGTGTTGGAAAATATGAGGAAAATTGATGCTTATAAACTGCTGAAATGTAAACAGCATAGCTTTGGTAAGCATAATTTAGGAATATGTTTTAAAATTATAAATGTGTAAACATGACTGCAATTCTTCTAGAACTAGATCTTAAGGAATTTATATATATATATACACACACACGTATATATATATATAGAGAGAGAGAGAGAGAGACAGGGTCGTGCTATGTTGCCCAGGCTAGTTTTGAACTCCTGAGCTCAAGTAATCCTCTTGCCTCAAGCCTCCCAAAGTGCTGGGATTACAAGCATGAGTGACTGTGCCTGGTCAGAAATTTTTTTTTTATATTTAGTTAGTTAGTTAGTTAGTTAGAAGGAGTCTTGCTCCATCGCCCACGCTGGAGTGCAGTGGTACAATCTCAGCTCACTGCAACTTCCACCTCCTGGTTTCAAGCAAATCTCCTGCCATAATCCCCCAAGTAGCTGGGATTACAGTCACTCACCACCACTCCCAGCTAATTTTTGTATTTTTAGTACAGACTAAAAATACAACTTAGTTTCACCATGTTGCCCAGGCTGATCTTGAACTCCTGACCTCAAGTGATCCACCCCTCGGCCTCCCAAAGTGCTGGGATTACAGGTATGAGCCACTGTGCCCCACCCAGAAATGTTTTTTTTTAAAATGGAGCTAAGCTTCTCTTGAAATAGTTCACTTCACTAAACGTCTATCTGTAGGGAACTGGTTAAATAAAGTGTATACCCATGAGCTGTATCAGTCAGCTATTGCTGCTTAACAAAACTCAGCCAAAACTCAGCCATCTCTCCTGGCTCCTGGCTCCGTGGGTTGGCTGGGAACTGGCTGACCAAGGCTGTGCTCTGCAGGGTGGCGGTGCTGCAAGCTGCAGGTCCAGTGGGCTGGGCTCCTCGCTCTGCACTGGCTCATGGCTGCTCCACAGATGTTCATTTTCACTATTTGGAAAGAGCAGCAAAACAGGTAAACATCCAGCCAGGCTGATCAAGACAAACAGAAAAAATGGACAAATTCCTTGAAAACTACGACTTGCCAAAATTAATACAAGATGCAACAAAATCTAAAAAGTCCTATATATCTACTAATGAATTTGAATTTGTAGTTAAACATCCTCCAAGAGAGAAAACTCCAGATCCAAATGGCTTCACTGGTGAAGCCTTTTATAATTTCAAGGAGGAAATAGCCCCAATCTCACACACCCTTTTGCAAAACAGACAGAAGAAGAGGGGACACTTCTCAACCCCTGCTTTGAAACCAGCAACACCTAACACCAAAATCTGACAAAGACATTTAATTTAAGAATTAAAAATCAGTGTAAGGCTAAGCACAGTGTTCATCCTGTAATTCCAGCACTTCGGGAGGCCGAGGTGGATGGATCACTTGAGGCCAGGTGTTCGAGACAAGCCTGGCTAACATGATGAAACCCCATCTCTACCAAAAATACAAAAAATTAGCCGATGTGGTGGTGCACACCTGTGATCCCAGCTACTTGGGAGGCTGAGACAGGAGAATTGCTTGAACCTGGGAGGCAGAGGCTGCAGTGAGCAGAGATCGCACCACTGCACTCCAGCCTGGGCAGCAGAGCAAAACCCTGTCTCCAAAAAAAAAAAAAAAAAAAAAAAAAGTCAATACAATTTACCATGTTAATGGAATATAACAGAAAAAACAAATGATCATTTCAATAAATGTAGAAAAATACTTGACATATTTTAACATCTATTATGATTTAAAGAACTTTTTTAGCAAACTGAAATAGAAGCAAATAGGAATAGAGGGGATTTCCTCAATCTGATCAAGGACACCTTTGAAGAGCCTACAGTTAAAATCATCCTTCGCCGAGCATGGTGACTCACGCCTGTAATCCCAGCACTTCGGGAGGCCGAGGCAGGTGGATCACTTGAGGTCAGGAGTTCAAGACCAGCCTGGCCAACACGGTGAAACCTCATCTCTACTAAAAATACACAAATTAGCCGGGCATGGTGGCACAAGCCCGTAATCCCAGCTACTAGGGAGGCTGAGGCAGGAGAATTGCTTGAACCCGGGAGGCAGAAGTTGCAGCGAGCTAAGATCGTGCCACTGCACTGCAGCCTGGGCGATACAGTGATACTCCGTTTAAAAAATAATAATAATAAAATAAAAATAAATAATAAAATCATCCTTAAAGGCGAAATAGTAAATGCTTTCCCCCAAGACTGGAGACAAGGTAAGAATGCTTACTCCTGACACTTTTATTCAATATTGTCTTGGAAGTTTTAGCCATTGCAATGAGACATTAAATAAATAAAAATAAAGTAACATGAAATAAAATACAATAAAAATAACATATGAAATGAAACATAATACATAAATATTGGAAAGGAAGAATCCCCTGGAAATTATGATTGTTCACATAAAGAATTCTAAGGACTCTACAAAACAATTGCTAGGACTAGTAAGGGAATTTAGCAGGTGGCTCGGGGGTGGGAAGGACCTTGGGTTCCGCACTGAGTAGAACGGGGGCACTCATGGTCCTCCTGGACAGGAAGCTCACGAGTGTGGTAGGGCTAAAGCCTAAAATCGTGCAGTTTCTGAGGTTTCTTCTGCATTGAACAAACAAAAAATGTTCCGCTGGGTGCAGTGGCTCATGCCTGTAATCCTAGCATTTTGGGAGGCCAAGGTGGGTGGATCACGTGATGTCAGGGGTTTGAGATGAGTCTGGCCAACATGGCGAAACCCCGTCTCTACTAAAAGTACAGAAATTAGCCAGGTGTGGTGGTGCATGCCTGTAATCCCAGCTACTCAGGGGGCTGAGGCAGGAGAATTGCTTGAAACTGAGAGGCGGAGGTTGCAGTGAGCTGAGATCAGACCACGGCACTCCATCCTGGGCGACAGAGTGAGACTCTCCCCCCCAAAAAATAAATAAATAAAAATAAAAATGTTTATTGTTTATTCACAAGAGCCAAAGAAAGACTGGAAACAACATAAATGGCAAAACAACAGGTGAATTGACAAACAAAATATGATATATCTGTACAATGGGAAACTACTTGGTAATATATGTGAACGGACCACGTGGCTAAATACCAAGGTAGCCATGCAGAGTGAAAACTGCCAGACACAAAGAAATGCACACGGCATTATTCCACTTACATAAAATCTGGAAAATGCAAACTAATCTCTAGTAACAGGAAGGAGGTCAGTGGTCCCTGTGGCCAGGTTTTGGGGAGGGGACTGAAGAGGGCATAAGGAAACTTTGGGGGATATTGAAAATGTTCTCTGTCTCAGTCATAGCATTGCTTTTGGTGGGTGCACACGTCTGCCAAACTCATCAAAGTGCACACTACAAATGGATGCACTTTATTTTGTATGGAAATTATACCTCAATTAACTTGATTAAAAAAATAAAATTCAAAGGCATCGAGGGGTGCCTTTCAGGAGCTCTTAAAAGAAAGGCATAAAAATTTTGACAGAATGAGTTTCCCTTTGCTTTGATTGGAATTACACTAAATGTGTAGACTAATCCAAGGGGAATGCCCGTCATTCTAACAGTAAGTCTTCATTTAGGGACATAGCAGGTCTTTTTCTATGCTCTGGGACAGTCAAAGCAGCACAATTATTTTCTTGTCCTTTAGGATTTGATAGATTTTACCCATGAAATAACCTGGGCTGGGTGCCAAGGGACAAGGGGTAGATGGTGGGGGGTGAGGGCACGCCGGTGGGCTTTCATTGTTAATAACAAGGGTGGAGATTGGATTCAAATAGCAGTCACTCCCCATCACCAGTTCATTGCCACTTCGTAAAAATCTCAAGATGAGTAGTCTCCGTTCAGTTTTATTTTGTTGTTTTGTTTCGTTTTAGAGATAAGATTTCGCTGACTTACCCAGGCTGGAGTGCGGTGGCACAATCATAGCTCACTGCCGCCTTGAACTCCTGGGCTCAAGGAATCCTACCGCTGAGCTTCCCAAATACCTGGGAATACAGGTGTGCACCACATGCCCTGCTAATTTTTATTTTATTTAAAACAAAATTTTTGTAGAAACAGAGTCTTGCTACATCGCCCAGGCTGATCTTGAGCTCCTGTTCTAAAGCACCCTTCCCACCTCAGCTTCCCAAAGTGCTGGGATTACAGGTGTGAGCCACTGTGCCAACCTTACCTAGTTTTTGGTTATTCACCCTTTTCAGCCAAATGTTTACAAGCACAGATCTCTCTCTCTCTCTCTCTTTTTTTTTTTTTTTTTTTGAGACGGAGTCTCTCTCTGTCGCCAGGCTAGAGTGTAATGGCGACATCTGCCACTGCAACATGCGCCTCCCAGGTTCAAGCAATTCTCCTACCTCATCCTCCCGAGTAGCTGGGAATATAAGCATCCCCCCATCATGCCTGCCTAACTTCTGTATTTTTGTAGAGACGGGGTTTCACCACGTTGGCAGGCTGGTCTTGAACTCCTGACCTCAGGTGATCCACCCGCCTCAGCCTCCCAAAGTGCTGTGATTACAGGCGTGAGCCACTGCACCTGGCCACAAGCACAGATCTTTCAGCAGATGCTGTTGCTGGCCCACCCTGCAGCTCCTCAGCCCACCCCTGGGTTCACCCGTAGCTGTGGCAGACACTGCCCATGCAAGGCTCCCACCACCAACTTTTGCTCCTCTCTGCTTTTCTCTGACATTTTTTTGGTGGGGGGCAGGAGACGGGGGAGGGGCAGAGTCTCACTCTCACCCAGGCTGGAGTGCAGTAGCATGATCTTGGCTCACTTCCACCTCTGCCTACCGTGTTCAAGTGATTCTCTCACCTCACCTCAGCCTCCCAAGTAGCTGAGACTACAGGTGTGGACCACTACTCCTGGCTTTTTTTTTTTTTTTTCAGTAGAGACAGGGTTTTGCTATGTTGGCCAGGCTGGTCTCGAGCTCCTGACCTCCAGTGATCTGCCTGACTCGGCCTCCCGAAGTGCTGGGATTACAGATGTGAGCCACCGCGCCCAGCCTCCCCTCTGATTTTTAAGCAAAATGATTTTTGCTTGCTTAGTCAGTATGGAGGGCAGCCTGAAAGTACTGGGGAGTTATCCTAAGGGCAACTCTCCACCAAAAAAAAAAAAAAAAAACAGAAAAGGTGGGAAAATGTCCCAGCTTCCCCATTCCTCAACGGAACAATCTGAATGCATTCTACCTCATCTCTCAGAAGGCCCTGTGGAGTGGGGCGAGCCTGTCCTGAATGCACGTTCCCTGTCTCTTTTTTTTGCAGTGGTGTGATCTTGGTTCACTACAACCTCTGCCTCCTGGGTTCCAGCGATTCTTCTGCCTCAGTCTCCAGAGTAGCTGGGATTACAGGTGCATGCCATCACGCCCAGCTAATTTTTATATTTTTGGTAGCGATGGGGTTTTGCCATGTTGGCCAGGCTGGTCTCGAACTCCTGGCCTCAAGCAATCTGCCCACCTCGGCCTCCCAAAGTGCTGGGCTTACAGGCATGAGCCACCGTGCCTGGCCCCCTGTCTCATTCCCTACTCCCTCCCTCATGCTTCCTGAAATCAACTCCCAAATAAACTACCTGGACCCATTCCTTATCTCAGGTGTGCTTTTAGGGGATCCCAAACAAAGATGTGCCACCAATACACATGTACTATGGTACTATTTCACTATGTTTATAATAAAGCATACACTGACTAGATGTTCTAAGGATAAGCTAAAGATAAACAATATTTAAAATAACTTATTTATTAACAACACAATCTTTTTACTCTCATCCAAATATTAATTATGATACTCTTAGTGAATGGCAATGTGATTAAGTGTGCTTCATTATTTTTGAAAATCTTGATTAACACTTTGTGATGCAGCAATTTGAAAGCCTGGTTCCGAGTTCATTTTATTTTGATACTTGGTTTAATGGCTTGATAACTAAACAGGCACTTCAGGGAGACGTGTGGCTCCCACGGAGCCCGGGCACCACTTGGTCGTGGTGCTCCCCTCCCAGTGACCACGCCTCCCACCAGCCATACAATCGAACCAAGAGTTCTGTGACAATCCGGCCAGCAGACGCCAATCTTCCCTGATGGCAGTCGGGGTTTGTGCTCATTGAATGAGAAGAGTTGCATTTTTTATGTTTTCAATCAATAGAATCAAAATCTTCCAAAATTAAGTAGTTCAGAAGGTTTAAAACCTGTTTCGCGCTGGGTATGGCAGCTTGTACCTGCAATCCCAGCACACTGGGAGGCTGAGGCAGGCAGATCTCTTGAGGTCAGGAGTTTGAGACCAACCTGGCGAACATGGTGAAACCCCATCTCTACTAAAAATACAAAAATTAGCCTGGTGTGGTGGTGCACACCTGTAGTCCTAGTTGCTCGGGGAGGCTGAGGCACTCAATGGCTTGAACCCAGGAGGTGGAGCTGGCAGTGAGCCTAGATCGTGCCACTGCACTTCAGCCTGGGTGACAGAGTGAGAAAAAAAAAAAAGAAAGAAGACCGTTTA
The DNA here is from genome assembly GCF_003255815.1 of Theropithecus gelada. Taxonomy (NCBI): domain Eukaryota; kingdom Metazoa; phylum Chordata; class Mammalia; order Primates; family Cercopithecidae; genus Theropithecus; species Theropithecus gelada. The sequence goes on from NC_037687.1 coordinate 50,058,212, forward strand.
AAGCCTAATTAGACTGGAGTACGTATTTGCCAAATCTTCTCTAAGTTCATTTAAAACGGGTGCATCTCTTTGTGATGGGGGACTTGATGGTGCCTCAACAGCTTACAAATAAGCTTCCAGATGTTTCCAGGAAGATCTGTGGAGGCCCAAATTTCCGGGAAAATTCAGTCAGGCATCGAAATGGTTCTCTTCTTTCTAGCGTGAAGCAGAGTGGTTGAGCACGTGAGCCCGGGGGTCTTGCAAACCAGAGATAAGGCCAGACCTCTGTGGCAGCCCAGAGCAGAAATAAATCATCCTCCCAGATGTGCCTCTGATGACACAGTGCTTTCTTTCCAAGGTATCAGCCTGCCCTGACCCTGGGACCCGCCTCCCCTCCATGGGTCTGCCCAGGCTCTGGGTGGGAGAGGGCAGAAAGAGGCCTGGACTGCATTTAGAAGGAATGGAGTCCTGCCAGGTTGGTGGCAGGAGTAACTATGACACTAGGACTGTGCACAAATTCTGCAGCCACACAAAATGGAGAGATGAAGGAAGCCCTTATGCCCCCACTGCCTCCTCAGCTTCCTGGCAGGGAAAAGTGGGCTTCCTGGGGGTGCCCCAGCTCCCCTTGCTGCAAATTGTGGGGACATGGGATGCTACCCCAGCTTCTAGAGAAGTTCTGCTTGATTGCAAATAGATTCTGGTTTCACCAGTGCAGACTCTCTTCTTGACAAAAATGAGAGCACAGGTCCAGGCCTGATTGCTTGCAAAGAGACAGACTATGGTTCACGCATCAGGTCTGGACCCTACAAGGCTAAAAAACAGCTGGCTTGCATTGTCTAAGTGCCATGGGTCAGCCGTTATGATGTCCATTTCACAGCTAAAGACACTGAGGCTAAGTTGCTTACCTAAAACCCGCAGCAGCCACGCCTCCTACAGGAAACTTAGTCTTGGGAGGGAGGAAGATCAGAATAATGTGGTAGGATGAATTTAAAACGGCCTGAAGGCTGGGCATGGCAACTCATGCCTTTAATCCCAGGATTTTGGCAGGCTGAGGCCGGTGGATCACCGGAGAGCAGGAGCTCGAGACCAATCTGGACAACATGGTGAAACCCCATCTCTATTAAAAACACAAAAATTAGCCAGTGTGGTGGTGAGTGCCTGTAAACCCAGGTACTCGGGAGACTGAGGCAGGAGAATTGCTTGAACCTGGGAGGTGGTGGCTGCAGTAAGCTGAGATCATGCCACTGTACTCCAGCCTGGGACAGAGAGCAAGACTCTGTCTCAAAAAAAAAAAAAAAAAAAAGTACATGTGGTACTTTACCAGGGCCCAGCTTAGCCTGCTATGGAAATGCACCAATGGACCAGGAACCTTGGCCACACATTGACCCAAGGCTACATCTCAAGTAGAGCCCTTGGGAATTCGAGGGTGGAGGCTTATAGAATCTGGAGACATTCTGCATCAAAGTCCGGAGTTGGCCTGCCAAGCAACCCTTCCTGATGGTGCCAGGAGGCTGGAAGGAAGAGGCTGGCTTCTTGCCTGCATTGGAGGCTCATGGTTACATGGGGGACCTGGGTCACAGATACGCACCAAGGCCAAGAGCACTACCCTCTCCCTGGAGCTCAGAAGTGGGTGATTTCAACACCACTCTCGCTCCCATGTCCTCTGAGGCATCCACTGGCCTTGCTACAGACTCCCCCGCTTCTACTTGGCTGACATTTTCATCTTCTGCTAAGATCTTGTGCTTAACTCTGTATCTTTATTTCTGCTGCTTTGTCCCCACCCAAACACAGATACAGGCTTTGCACCCAGATTTCCCCTTCATGCTGCAAGGTGTAGAAAGCTAAGGTCATGAGAGATCCATAAGAACAATCCCTCCTCCCCCGCCAGGCTTCTAAGCAGGAAAATATCCAATGGAGCTGGCAAGAATCAGGGAAGATTTCATGGAGGAAGTAGCATTGGAGCTGGGCTGTGGAGAATGAAATGACAAAAAGATGGAGAATTCCAGAAAGCAAGAAAGGTTATTGGGCATTAGCAAAGTGAGAGGTGCAGCTGGAGCAGTGCAGAGATAGGCTGGGACTAGCCCATGGGGAGCCTCAAATGCCAGGTGAGAAAGAAATTCTTACCAGAAGGACTTTCAGAGCAATACTGTGTTTTCAGTACTGGTCTGGCACGTAAACCCGCTAGAATGTATCCACCCCTGCACATCTGTGACCGCATCCAGTCATGTCTGGGCCATGGGACTTCCTCACCTGTGAGGTGACCACAGTCGCTTCACTTGCCAACCCTCACTGATCTCAAAAGGGTGAAGACGCAGCCCTGTTAGTCCTTTGAGAACAATGCAGATTTCTCTCCGATCTCCTGTTTCCATAGTTCAAGCTGCAGAAGCCAAAAGGCTGTGTCCTGCCTTTGACATCGCACGCTGCCCTATCCTCAGATTGCTGCAGCTCTGAGGGTCTAGATAGTGTCTTTCTTGTTTATCTTCTCTATGAGCCAAGACTCCTTTGGTTGCAAGTGACAGAAAATACAATTCAACCTGGCTAAAGGACACAATATTATTGGCTCAGGTAAGTGGAAACTTCCAAGCACAGTGGGATCCAGGAACTCAATTGATGTCATAAGGACTTGGCCTCCTCTCCTCTGTCGGCTTCAGTCTCAGGCAGGCCATCTTCATGTCATGGTGCCAACCTCTCCCCCAAGAGACCCCAAGCAACAAAGGGCTTATGTCCTCCTTTAGTTCCAGCAAAAGCCCCAGGATGACACCCTGATCATGTACCCACCTGTGAGCCCATCTCAGGGACTAGGGCAGGCCTGGATCACATGGCCACTGTGGATTGAGGGGATGGAGCAGCCCCCTAGACCTTAGGGAATAAAGTGGGTCAGAGGGGTCCTTAAAAGGACAATACAGATGTCTTTATCTGAAGCAGGACCACGCATACTGTGCAGGAAAAAGCAACACAAAGGCTGCTTCTTTAATATGCTCCCCAGGCTTGGGGAGAGTCCAGCACTGGGCCTGGGACATATTTGTTCTTGGTAAATGTTTATGGGATGCATGGAGGGATGCATGGATGGATGGATGGATGGATGGATGGATGGATGGATGGATGGATGGATGGATGGATGGATGGATGCATGGATGGATGGGTGGATGCATGGATGGATGGATGCATGTATGCATGGATGGATTGGGGAGAGGGATAGATGCATGCGTAGATGAGTGGACAGATGGGTGGATGAATGGGTGGATGGATGGATGGATTCATAGATGAGTGGGTGGACAGGATAGATGCATGGGTAGATGGATGGATAGATGGGTAGATGAATGAGTACATCAATGGATGAATGGGTGAATGGATGCATGCATGGGTGGGTGGGATAGATGGATGAATAGATGGGTGGATGGATGGGTAGATGGATGCATGGGTGGATGGATGGGATAGATGCATGGGTAGATGGATGGATAGATGGGTGGATGAATGGGTATGTGGATGGATGGATGGGTGACTAGATGCATGGATGGGTGGGTGGATGGGACTGTGCATGGGTAGATGGATGGATAGATGGGTGGATGAAAGGGTACATGGATGAATGGGTGGATGGATGGGATAGATTCAGGAGTAGATGGATGGATAGATGGGTGGATGAATGGGTAGATGGATGTGTGGGTGGATGGATGGATAGATGGGTGCATGAATGGGTACACGGGTGAATGGATGCACAGATGGGTAGAAGGGTGAGTGGATGGGATAGATGGATGGATGGATGAATTAATGAACAATGTTTCTTATTTCCTGTGGTGCTCCACTTGAGATGTCTGGCCAGAGCAGGTACCAGTGCTGCTGACCTGCTTTCTCTAGGAGCTGAGATTCCCAGCACACGTGGTAGGAATTCGGCATCCTAGAAAGAAGTCTGGAGGGAGGATATGGGGAATCAGGAGTGGACACCAGAATAGGGTAAGGGCCAGAAAAGTGAATGGTGAGGCTTGACAACCTCCTTCATTAAGAAGGCAGCTATAGCTACCATGTGATGAAACTGCTGGCTGTACATGTGTGGATGCTGGGGTCTGGGCCCAGGTAGCCAGAAGGGACTGGCTTGAACTGAAGCAGAGGGAGGTCTCTGCCAGGGGAACCCCAGACCCAGTGCTGCCTGTCTGCTTTGGCCTGGCTCCTCAGCCTGGCATCTTCCACCAAGACTTCTCGAAGGCCAAGGCCAGGAGCTCACCTGGGCCCTTCAGCTTCCTCTGCAGCCTCAGGTATGGGAGGAGGAGGAGGAGGCCCCCCGGGCATGACTCCTCTGCTCTGTCCTCACTGCTTTTGCCCCTAGAGCCAGTTCTGCACCTGGGGCTGGAGGTAGGGAAGGAGACAGTGTGGATGGCAAATCCCCAGCCCCAGAAATCTTCATCTACCACTCCATCTGTTTTTCTGAGGCCTGGAGACCCCCCCTTTCCAAAAGGCCTTGAAAAAGTCAGAAAACAAAAATCCAAAAAAAGTATCTGGATGCAAGAATGAAATACTAGGTCATGAATATGGTAAGTTATCTTATTAAAATGTTGCTGATTGATTGATTATAGACTCACTAATCTCCTGCATTCGAAGGTACCTGAAGAAAATGTGAACTTGTGAATTCTGGTCATACAGTATAGGACACTGCTTAACTTATTTTCTTTAAAGTGACTTACCCCAATAATTTTTGACTTTAAATTCTACATGAATATTTCAGAAATATTCCATACATTTAAGATTTTAACAATTTTTACATCATATCTACAGTACTTTAGTACCTGACTTGTATATTTATGTGACTATTGTTAGAAGTGACTAATTGGGTTTGATTAGTTTCATCATTAATATTCTGTCCATAATTTAACATGCTTCAATAAAATACCCTAAAGCAGTGTAATGATTAGATTTCAGGAATATGTGTTTTGCAATTAAGTTCCTCTTGATTTTGATATGCAGATGAAGAAATGGTGGTCTCATTTTAAAAAAAACTGCCCTTATTAACTCAGCAGTATACTCTGAAGATTAGGTAAGAAATCCAAGATTTTCTCTTTGTATATGCTAGTTAAAATGTATTTCAATCAAGCCTATGTGGGCAAATCAGATTTGATTAGTTTAAGTTCACAGTCATTCTATCTAAATGAATAATGTGTCACCTAACATTGCAAAAATTTGATTAATAGTTTATCAGTTAATTAAAAACGAGGTTTAATTTTTCTTTTTTAGGAAAATGCAAGGTAGATATTCCTTGTGTTCATCATAAATGCAAATTATTTCAGCTTGAATCTATTGTTTCTTTTTTGCTTCTTAGCCAACTGGCAAGAAAATAGAGCTCTTAGAAATATCTCGGGGAGGGAGAAGTAGCAAAACTTTCTTTGCTCCCATCTGCGGCTGTTGCTTGAGTCCTGCCTGCAAAGAGCTTGCTCTGAGTGGAGTTGGTTCCCTGGACCTCAACTTCTCCAGGCATCTCACCTCTTTTCCCTGCCCTTCTCTCCCATTCCTCATTCCACCTGCAGTCTTTAGCCACAAGAATTTGACTTTCCTTTTTTTTTGAAACAGGGTTTCACTCTTGTCACCCAGGCTGGAGTGCAATGGTGCGATCTTGGCTCACTGCAACCTCCGCCTCCCAGGTTCAAGCGATTCTCCTGCCTCAGCCTCCCGAGTAGCTGGGATTACAGGTGCCCACTACCACGCCCAGCTGATTTTTGTATTTTTTAGTAGAGATCGGATTTTGCCATGTTGGCCAGGCTGATCTCAAACTCCTGACCTCAGGTGATCCACTGCATTGGCCTCCCAAAGTACTGGGATTACAGGTGTGAGCCACCGCGCCTGGCCTTTTTTTTTTTTTTTTTAGAGACAGGGTCTTGCTCTGTTGCCCAGGCTAAAGTGCAATGATGCGATCACAGCTTACTGCAGCCTTGAATTCAGGCTCAAGTGATCCTCCTGACTCAGCCTCTCAAGAAGCTGGGACTACAGGAAAATGCCACCTCACTCTGCTAAGTTTTAAAATTTTTTTGTGGAGACGGAGTCTCACTATGTTGCCCAAGGTGGTCTCAAACTCCTGGCTTCAACTTCCCAAAGTGCTGGGATTACAGTCATGAGCCACCAAGTCCTGCCCTAAGACTTTTCCAAATGACACCTTTTATCACCTTGTCCAGTTTAATTTGTCTGTGGGGCAGAAGCCAGGAACCCGAAGGAGTCCCTTTACCCAGGAACCTGAGACCCGACCCCAGAGCTGAAGGAGACCCCCAGCGAACTCTCATCCTCCTCAGGGCAGGTTGTCCACGCCCAGGAATTAGAACACCAGGGTGCCTTCTCCGCAGAGGTTGGATTCATCACTGCAAAGCTGCTAAGCCAAGGGATGGTTCTTGCAGGCATGTTTTGGGGAGTGTTCTGTGCGACAGGAAAGGGAAGGAAGCCAGCGCCGTGTAGTGTATGACTGAGCAGATGGTGCTGCAGGCAGCTCCTCTACTGGGGCCTCTGGGAGGCAGTACAGACCCAGCCTTGACCCATCCTATAGCCGTGGGAGCTGGGCTACTTATCCAACTTCTCTTCACCATTCTGAAGGCTGTTCCCTGGGCCATTAATTTCTGGCGCTTGTTCTGCACACAACAGAGCAGGTTCCTGGGGGCAGAGCCTGTCCCCAAGCAGAGAGTGCCAGGCCCTTTCTGGGTCTCATACAAGGGAGCAGTGAATACTGGAGGGACACGGGCAGGGTGTCCCTGAAGCCTCCTACTGTGGGTCCATTGCTAAGGTGACCAGCCCTAGCCATTCTCCTAAATTCTTTCTTAGCTTTACGAGGACCTTACTGCCCTTCGATGTTAATCAAGTGCATTAATCAACAGATGGTTAAATGGGGGAGCAACCCAGCTCCAGACACAGTTGTAGCTGCTCCAACTAGAGCTGTGAACTTGCACTCTACGGGCAGGAGACTAACACAGATGTGGCAGGTGTGGGAAGCATTTTGTGCGGCGAGGGGTGGGGTGGGGTGGGTGGGATTCCTTTAGCCTGGGTGGTCAGGGAGGGTTTCTCGGAGGAGGTGACCTTGAGCAAGACTTAAAGGGTGAGAATCAACCTGCTATGTAAAGATCTAAGAGGAGGATGTGCCAGAAATAGAGAAGAGCAAGGGCCCAGTCTTCAAGGTGAAGATCAAGGAAATGTCTCTGGGGCTGGAGCGCAGGGATTGAGGTTAGCGGAATGGGGGTGACATCAGGAAGGAGGGGAGGGGCCAGGTGACTGATAAGGGGCCCTCAACCGTGCCTGCCCCAGAGTCGCTGTGGAGCTCTCCACACACGGAGAGAAAGCAGAACTACTCGGAGAGCCCCCTGACTTGCCACCGGGACAGCATGCATGGTTTAGGGTCCACAGCTCCATACAGGAACTCTCACATGTGTTCATGTTCATTGAGATCCTCCAGTCTGCGCTAAAGGATGTCTGAGAATTAACGGTCAACTCCGGTTTCCTGGAAATGAATGGGGAGGGGCAGACTGAGGTTGCAGGATGTTCCTGGAGGCCTATGGTGGGCCCTGTGCTAAGGTGGTCAGCTCTATTCACAATGCATGCTGGAAAGTGAGGCATCAGGGTCAGTAACAGTGCTCTCTGGGTTTTTTTCTTCCACCGTCTCCCCCCCTCTTTTTTTTTGAGATGGAGTCTTGCTCTGTCACCCAGGCTGAAGTATAATTGGCATGATCTTGGCTCACTGCAGCCTCCGCCTCCTGGGTTCAAGTGATTCTCCTGCCTTGGCCTCCTGAGTAGTTGGGATTACAGGTGCCCACCACCACGCCCAGCTAACTTCTGTATTTTTAGTAGAGACGGGGTTTCGCCATGTTAGCCAGGCTGGTCTCAAACTCCTGACCTCAAGTGATCCAACCACCTTGGCCTCCCAAAGTACCAGGATTACAGGCATGAGCCACTGCACCTGGCCTTCCCTCTGTATTTTTATGCTTAGGTTGGAAGTGCTCTCTGTCTGGGGGGCCACGTATAAAGATGGGTCAAGGACAGAAGCCGTGATGCTCCCAACAGCGGCCTGGCTGCAGATCAGCTGGGTCTGGAGCTAAATCTTGGTGGATTTGACACACAACCTGATTATTGTCTGGAAAGTTCTGGAGAGGAACTCAGTCACCTCTCCAACTCAGGCAAGTATTTCCTTCGAGTTCTTTGAACCTCAGCACCCTGCTGGGGGTGACTCCTGCCTGGGTTTAGGTTCTGCAGTTGACATGCAGGTCAAAGTGTATTGGAGGTGTGCCTGCAACATAGACCAGGGCCCGACTGTGCCATTATCCTGGAAAAGAAGGGAGGAGCAGGCACTAGAATTTTGAAGACACGTCCCAGGTGAGGGCCATGCACAGCCAGGGTTGACAGGCTCAGGAGCTGGGTGGGGGTCCTGCGAAGAAGGCGAGAATGGGACTGTGATCTCACCAGCCAGGTGCTTCAGGTCGGGTCCCAGAAACACCTGCCAGGTAGGTCACAGAGAAGAAGGACAACTGAGGTCCCAAGAAGTCGAGAAGAGAGCCAGCCAGGAAGCAGGTTTCAAAGTTAGAGCTGGGCCAGGTGCGGTGGCTCACGCCTGTAATCCCAGCACTTTGGGAGGCCAAAGTGGGTGGATCACTTGGGACCAGGAGTTTGAGACCAGCCCGGCCAACCTGGCAAAACCCTCTCTCTACAAAAAATACAAAAATTAGTCACGTGTAGTGGTACACACCTGTAGTCCCAGATACTCTGGAGGCTGAGGCACGAGAATCGCTTGAACCCAGGAGGTGGAGGTTGCGTGAGCCAAGATCACACCACTGCACTCCAACCTGGGTGAAGGAGCAAGATTCTTTGTCCCAAAAAAACAAAAAGTAAATAAAAACTGGAGCTGGCTGGATTGTAGGGCTCGTGCCTGAAATCCCAGTGCTTCGGGAGGCCGAGGAAGGAGGATCGTGTGAGCCCAGGAGTTCCAGACAACCTAGGGATACCCCCATTTCCACACACACAAAAAATACATAAAAATAAATTTTAAAAAATTAAAATATTAGCCAGGCATTGTGGCACATGCCTGTAGTCCCAGATACTTTGGAGGCTGAGGTGGGAAGATCACTTGAGCCTAGGAATTTGAGGCTACAGCGAGCTGAGATGGTGCCGCTGCACTCCAGCCTGGGCAACACAGCAAAATCTTATCTTTAAAGTAAGTAAAATAAAATAAAATAAAATAAAACAGCTGGAGCTTCTTGTCACCATAGGAGCTGAGAAGTGACTAGATTTGTAGTAACCAAACTCCTGCATGGAGTCCGGGACGTCATCTCACACCATCCCTCAATGGCAACCCTGGGCTATCAGGGAGGAGGGGCTGCTTCTTAAGGAGGCCAAGTCCAGGACCTCAGCCCGGCCTGCCTGACGAAGCTACTCCTGGCTGCCTCCCCGCCCCTCCCACATATCTGCATGGGATGGTTGCCCTCCTTCCTCACTGCAGCCACCCAGGCCAGCCTGTCTTGGCTTCCAGGAGTTGCAGATGCCCAGGCCAGGGGCAGCAGCCATACCCTGGGTCTCCCAGTCCTTTGCCTCTGCCTTGGCTGAAAGTCAAGGTTATTTCTGCCCCTCCTACCTTTTCCCAAAAGCCCTCAAGGGCAGGGCCTGTTATGGGCAGGGCAGGGCGAGGGGTTGGAGGGCCATTCTGCCCAGGCCATTCATTCCTGATGAACCCCCAATGCAGCCTGTTGTCGCTGTGTTAGGGAGGGTTTCTAGGAAGTATGGAAGTGTGTCGAAGTTAAAGCATTCACTTGCTAAATTTAGATGTATTTGGTTCACCTTAATTTGTGTACTCCTGCTTTGGGAAAGAAGAAAAGGAAAGAAAGAGAGAGAAGGAAGGGAATGGGAATGGGAAAGGGAAGGAGAAGGGGAGGAAAGGAAAGGAAAGAGGAAAGGAAAGGAAAGGAAAGGAAAGGAGAAGGAGAGGAGAGGAAAGGAAAGAAAGAAGGAAGGAAAGTTGAGAGGGAGGGAAGGAGGAAGGGGAGGGAGGGAAGGAAGGAAAGAAAGAAAAGGAAGAAAAGAAGGGTGCAGTGGCTCACACCTGTTATCCCAGCACTTTGGGAGGCCAAGGCAGGTGGATCACTTGAGGTCAGGAGTTCGAGACCAGCCTGGCCAACATGGTGAAAACCCATCTCTACTAAAAAATACAAGAATTAGCTGGGCATGGTAGTGCATACCTGTAATTCCATCTACTTGGGAGACTCAGGCAGGAGAATCACTAGAAGCCAGGAGACGGAGGCTGCAGTAAACAGAGATCACACCACTGCACTGCAGCCTGGGTGACAGAGCAAGACCCCATCTCAAAAAAACAAACAAACAAACAAACAAAAAGAAAAGCTCTCTAAAACTCATCAGGAACAAACACCAAAGACAGCATCTCTCAAATGAGCTCAGGAAGGTCTCTGAGTGTTTTGAAAATCAGGACTTAGTGAGGCCCAGTGGGGAGAATGTCTGTGTGAAGTTGCATTTTTCAGAACAAGTTTTCCTGTATAAAAATAACACCAAAAAACTAACCCCAAATGTCAGTGATCAGAGGTTTGGAATTTGGACTACTTCTGCTCCAGAAGGAACTATCTGGAAAGATGGCAGACAGCATCAGCTTCTTTCTGGGAAACGAGACTAGGCTGATATCAGAATTTCCCAATCTAAAATCAGAACCTCCCCCTGCCCCCAGCTCCAGGCCCTCCTGGCTCCTGGGAGTCACAGAGAGATGGCTCCCGTGGGCAGCCGCCATGGATGGAGCCTTTACTGGGCATCTTGAATTCCGAGCACCAGCCCCACATTTGCAAGCAGAGTCTGCAGGTGACCAAAGTGGAGCTGCGCCTGTGAAGTGCTAACTCCCTATCTACTGGGCGGCACAGCGGGGCAGAGGGAAGGTGGAGAGCCCCCTACCCTCTCCACCCCTCCAACGCCACCCCTCCCCCAGCCAGCAAAAGTGGCTTCAGGAAGAGCCATGTTCTGAAGCAAGGGCTGGGAGCAGGCCATGTGTGAGCATCTGAGGGTGCTATTAGTCCTGCATCTGCGGCCTCCTTTCCTGCCTGGCTGGTCCATGAGACCAAGCAAGGTCCTTTCTCCCCACCAGCGGGAAACATGCTGCCACCAGAGGGGTGGCAAAGGGTTTAGAGGCAGTTGACAACGTGATGTGCTATTTCCATAAATGCTGATGAGTTTCTACTAGTTGTTCACACATCATTCAAGAGATATCTTTTGAACTCCAAGAATACACAAAGCCCAGGCAGGGAGGGCAGAGAGCCCAGGCCTGGATAACACTGGCAGGAGGCAGTCGCTCCCTTCTTTGACACAGGCAAGTACTCCAGAGGTGACAGAGGGGCCTCGCACCCAGGCTTCGGGGCAGCCACACGGAGGCTCGGCAGAGGGTGCTTCATTACGGGCCAGGCATTGCCCCAACCTCCACCCTCGCCTGGGGCTACCCACTGCCCCCACTTCTCAGGTGCAGGAAGTGAGCCTGTGAGAGGTTAAGGGGCTTCCCCAGGCCTTTCGCTACTCAATGGTAGAGCTGGGATTTGAACCCATAGCCCATGCCTCACACCTCGCCTCGAGCTAGAACCAGTTACATGTTTGGGGGTCCGAAAGGTCAGCTGTCAGTTGTGAATAATACAGGAATAACAGAGATGGGCTCTTGGAATTAACATGTCACTCCTGGCCGGGCTGGTGGCTCATATCTGTAATCCCAGCATTTTGAGAGGCCAAGGCGAGGGGATCACTTGAGGTCAGGAGTTCGAGACTAGATATGGTGAAACCCTGTCTCTACTAAAAATACAAAAATTAGGCCGGGCGCGGTGGCTCAAGCCTGTAATCCCAGCACTTTGGGAGGCCGAGATGGGCGGATCACGAGATGGGCGGTCCCAGCTGCTCGGGAGGCTGAGGCAGGAGAATGGCGTAAAAACCTGGGAGGCAGAGCTTGCAATGAGCTGAGATCCGGCCACTGCACTCCAGCCTGGGCGACACAGCGAGACTCCGTCTCAAAAAAAAAAAACAAAAACAAAAACAAACAAACAAACAAACAAATACAAAAATTAGCCAGGTATGGCGGTGCATGCCTGTAATCCCAGCTACTGGGGAAGCTGAGGCAGGAGAATCGTTTGAATCTGAGAGGCGGAGGTTGCAGTGAGCTGAGATCGTGCCACTGCACTTCAGCCTGGGCAACTGTGAAGACAGGGTCTCACTATGTTGCACAGGCTGGTCTGGAACTCCTGGGTTCATCAAGGAATCCTCCTGCCTTGACTTCCCAAAGTGCTGAAATTACAGGCGTGATCTGTAATCAGATTTTTGAGACTCCATCTCAAAATAAACCAAGAGAAAATGTCAGCCCTTTGTTGGATGAAGCCATGCCAGGCTGGTGTCACGTAATTCACTGTGCTTCCCTGCCCATCCCTCACCCACCACAGACCTGAAATAGGGCATTGCACAGGGACACCTCGACATTCTGCAGATGTACATCATTTTTTTTTTTTTTTTTTTTTGAGATGGAGTCTTGCTCTGTAGCCTAGGCTGGAGTGCAGTGGCATGATCTCGGCTCACTGCAAGCTCCACCCGCCGGGTGCATACCATTCTCCTGCCTCAGCCTCCCGAGTAGCTGGGATCACAGGTGCCCACCACCACGCCTGGCTAATTTTTTTGTATTTTTAATAGACACGGGGTTTCACCGTGTTAGCCAGGATGGTCTCGATCTCCTGACCTCGTGATCCGTCCACCTCGGCCTGCCAAAGTGCTGGGATTACAGGCGTGAACCAACGCGCCTGGTCACATCATTTCTTATGGGTGAGCGCTGATTAGTCACAGGCCATGCAGCCCAGTCCTGTGCGGAATGATGCGGGGCAGATGAGAAATCACAGCCCATTTCTGCCCCTGGGGCTGAATTCCTCCATGGGAAGTCAGGACCAGAAAGCAAAGCAGGAGATAAATATGATCAAGCATTGGATGGAGGCTCCCATTCTCTCATTTCTGCATTTCTCTTAAAGCTCTGTGTTTCAGTCAGAAGAGTTCACCAAGGTGGGGCAATGTGGCTCACGCAGTAATCTCAGCATTTTGGAAGGTCAAGGCAGGAGGATTCCTTGATGAGCCCGGGAGTTCAAGACAAGCCTGTGCAACATAGTGAGACCCTGTCTCTACAAAAAATAACAACAACAACAACAATTAGCTGAGTGTGGTGGCATGCACTTGTATTCCCAGGTACTTGGGAGGCTGAGATGGGCGGATCGCTTGAGCTCGGGAGGTTGAGGCTGCAGTGAGCTCAGATCACGCCACTGCACTCCACCCTGGGTGACAGTGTATAAGACCTTGTCTTTGACAGGAAAAAAAAAAAAAAAAAAAAAGAGTCCACCCCAGGTTCCCCGCTGCTGGGCAGGCTTCCCGCTTCCCTTTCCCAGCTCCAGCTCTGACTCTGATCTGTACTTGCAGTTAGGACAGCTCACCGCACCCCACCCACCCATCTCCCACTACTACCCCTCTAGAGGCTGAGCCTCCTGGGAGCAGTGTTAGGTCAGGTTCTGTTTGGTTCTCCTCCAGCACTGGGGCCAGGGCATGGCACACTCACACCCACCCACTCGATCATGCCCTGGGTGTTTCTCTAGGGCCCTCCGTGGGCCGGTCTCTGAGCTGGGTGCAAACATACTTAAGGAGTAAAAGAAATCAGTTTCTGTCCTCTGAGAGCTGACAGTGTAACAGCAGTGAATGCAATAAACGGACACAACAAAATGCTCAGCAATGGCAGATCGTGATAAGGGTTCTGCAGGGAAGGAACGGGACACCCTAGGAGAGAGGAACGGCGGAAACTAAAGCTACATGGGCGTGGGGCATCAGGGAGGTCTCTGCTCAGGGTGTGCACGCCCAGGGCCTCATAGGGGCTCGCAGTTGGATGAACATGTTTGAAGATAATGGAAGGAAAGGTGACAAGAGAGGAGAAAAGGTCCAAAGTGGGGCAAATGGGCTGGGCACAGTGGCTCATGCCGGTCATCTCAGTGCTTTGGGAGGCCGAGGTGGGAGGACTGCTTGAGCCTAACAGTTCAAGACCAGCCTGGACAACATAGAAAGACCCCATTGTCAGGCCTCTGAGCCCAAGCTAAGCCATCATATCCCTAGTGACCGCACGTATACATCCAGATGGCCTGAAGCAACTGAAGATCCACAGAAGTGAAAATAGCTTAACTGATGACATTCCACCATTGTGGTTTGTTTCTGCCCCACCCTAACTGATCAATGTTCTTTGTAATCTCCCCCACCCTTAAGAAGTTTCTTTGTAATTCTCCCCACCCTTGAGAATGTACTTTGTGAGATCCACCACCTATCCCAAAACCTATAAGAACTAATGATAATCCCATCACCCTTTGCTGACACCTTTTTCGGACTCAGCCTGCCTGCACATGGTGAAATAAACAGCCACGTTGCTCACAGAAAGCCTGTTTGGTTGTCTCTTCACAGGGACACGTGATACATCCATCTCTACGGAAAATAATTTTTTTTTTTTTTTGAGATGGAGTCTCACTCTGTCGCCCAGGCTGGAGTGCAGGGTCGTGATCTTGGCTCACTACAACCTCCACCTCCCAGGTTCAAGTGATTCTCATGCCTCAGCCTCCTGAGTAGCTGGGACTACAGGGGTGTACCACCAAACCCAGCTAATATTTTTGTATTTTTAGTAGAGATGAGGTTTCGCCGTGTTGGCCAGGCCAGTCTCAAACTCCTGACCTCATGATCTACCCGCCTTAGCATCCCAAAGTGCTAGCATTACAGGCATAAGCCACGGCTCCTAGCCCAGAAAATAATTTTAAAAAAAGCAAAATGGAATAAAGTGGGGCAAAGGAAAATCCGACTGAAAGAGAGCCTGACATTCGATAATCAAAATCCTTTCCAAAGTTGAAGGACCAAAGCTCCGTATGAAGGTGACCAAGGAGGTCCTGGGACAGTTGGCCAGCCAGCTCCTGAACAAGCAGGTGCATCTGATTCCAAAAGGTAGGAGCAAGTCAGTCCCAGCGGGAAGTACAAGTTCAGCTCCCTGAAGCCTGCTGTGCCATTTATGGGCCATTTCTGCGTGTAAAACAGGAAATTAGGGCATTAAAAATGACGAACGAGCCAAATTAGCCCATCTGTCTCTCACAGAATCCCCTTGGGCTACAGTAACTGTGACCCTGGCCAGCCCCTGAGAGCTGGGAACCAGGCAGGCTGCAGGTCTCCTATGCCCATGGTGCCCGACTCTGCCTCTCTGTGAGACTGAGCCCAGAGCAGGACTCTGCAAAGAGCTGCCTCAGCCAGAGAGGTGGTGGGCATGGTGGGGATGGGTGAGATGGCAGGGTCTGAAGCTTTCCCAGGGACATCTCCCGGAGAGAAAAAGAGCAATCTCCTTCTGGAAGGTTCCAGCAGCCCTGCCCCCAGGGGCTCAAACAGTGGCATCAGGACCCAGATTGTCATGAGAGGCTCAGCTGTCCTCGGAGTGGGATTCTTTCTCAGGCAGGCTCTCCCCAATGGCGCGAAATGTGACCACAGCTTCAGTCCCAGCCTCAGCTCAAGGAGAGGGGCTTGTTAAGCAGTTCCCCGCCATATTTTCAGATTCATTCTGCTTGGTTCAACTTAGCTCACTGCCCACCCCTGAATCACATGGGCTGTGAGTAATGGATGGGTCTCCCAAAGAAAAGCAGGGTGCCTTGGACAAAACAAACAACAAGACATCCAACTACAGCTGGGATGAGAGACATGTGAAAGGGGAAAAGCAAAACTGCAGTGGAAAGGAGAAGTCCCCAAAAGGAAGTGTTAGGGCTCAGAGATGGAGGGGGACCCCAGCAGATCCAGGAGGATGTAATGGGCCCGGCATAGCGGCTCCTGCCTGTAATCCCAGGACTTTGGGAGGTGGAGGCGGAAGGATCGCTTGAGCCCAGGAGTTCGAGACCAGCCTGGGCAACAGTGAGATGGTATCTCTACAAAAAATAAAATAAATATAAATATATATGTAGCCTGGCGTGGTGGCATATGCCTGTGGTGCCTGCTACTCTGGAGGCTGAGGCGGGAGGATCATTTGAGCTCAGGAGGTCGAGGCTGCTCACTCGGGCTCACTCGAGGCTGATCATAGCTCACTATGATCGCACCACTACACTGCAGCCTGGGCGACAGAGCGAGACCCTGTCTCAGGAAAAAACAAACAAACAAACAAAACAAAAAAAGCAAAAAAAAAAAAAAAAAAAAGAAGAAGAAGAAAAGTAGAGTATCATGGAAGGAGTGACATTTGGATGGTTGTGAAGACTGGGGAGTTCTCATGAGCAGTAACCACTGGGCAATTTTCTACCCTGCACTTTCTCTCCCCTGCAGGTGCCTTTTCCTTAATTACACCCAGAGAGTATAAGAAAGTGGATGCCAGCGATATTTATTTTCTGCTCTGAGCCCAGCACAGGTATCTCACCAGGGGCATCTTTCTTAATGAGGGAAGAAAAATGTCAGAACGGCGATCAGCCACGATGCACCCAGTGGACTTAAAAATAAGCAAAAATAACACGAAAATTTATTTTGCATTCGTTGGCTGTATATATCATCCAAGACTATGAGAGCAGGATTTTCTCTGTGCCATGGTGAGATCTGTTACTGGGGGTTTCCTCACAGTGGACGTGCTTCGTAGAGGGGATATTCATTCTGGGGATTATTTTATTCAATTTAAAACCCAAGTAGAATTTGGAGGCCCAAGCCCATCTGTTCCAGCTGAGGTGCCAACCTCCTCCTGGTGTTTCAGGTCTGTATCCTCCACTCTCATGGTGGTGCCTCCTTACTCGCATTTGAGGTTACACCTTTTATGTGTATTTGGGGCCTTCAGGGGCAGGGCAGAAGTCCCTGCCACTTAATAATAAAGCAACTGTCTGTGAACTCATATTACCCTCACACGAACCTGTGGGGAGGGATTCTCATCCCCATTGAACAGAAGAGGAGACTGAGCCTTGGATGGGCTTATCCACTGATCCACCGTGCTACACACCCTCCCTATCTGCTCTATCAGGGCCAGAGATTGGCTGGGCACGGTGGCTCACGCCTGTAATCCCAGCCCTTTGGAAGGCTGAGACCAACAGATCGTTTGAAGCCAGAAGTTTGAGACTAGCATGGCCAACATGGGAAAACCCCATCTCTACTAAAAATACAAAAATTAGCCAGGCATGGTGGCACAAACTCTAACCCCAGCTACTTGAGAGGCTGAGACACAAGAATCACTTGAACCCAGGAGGTGGAGGCTGCAGTGACCCAAGATCATGCCACTGCACTTCAGCCTGGGCAACAGATCAAGACTCTCCCTAAAAACAAAAAACAAAACAAAATAACAACAAAAATTAAAAAGAAAAAAAAACAATTAGTGGGTGTGGTGGTGCATGCCTGTAATCCTAGCTATTTAGGAGGCTGAGGTAGGAGGATCACTTGAGCCCAGAAGTTAGAGACTGCAGTGAGCCATGATAGTTCCCACTACCACTGTACTCCAACCTGGGTGACAGAGCAAGGCTGTCTCAAAAAAAAAAAAAAAAAAAAAAAAGGCCGGGCCCAGTGGCTCACACCTGCAAACCCAACACTTTGGGAGACGGAGGTGGCTGAATCACTTGAGGTCAGGAGTTTGAGACTACCCTGGCCAACATGGTAAAACCCCATCTCTACTAAAAAAAAAAAAAGAAAAAAAAAAAAAGCCAAGCATGGTGCACGTGGCCCGTGCCTGTAGTCCCAACTACTCTGGAGCCTGAGGTAGGAGGATCAGTTGCTTGAACCCGGAAGGTGGAAGTTGCAGTGAAATTGCACCACTGCACTCCAGCCTGGGTGACAGAGCAAGACTCCTTCTCAGAAATAGAGTCTAGCCCAGAGCCCAAGCAGGGTGGCCCTGAATGCATTCTGTCCAGTGACTGAATGAATGGGTCATGGGTCCCCACCCATGTGTGGACTGAGTGCTCCGGGCACAGGCACCCCAAATCATTTCTTTTTTTCTTTTTTTTTTTTTTTTTTTGAGACGGAGTCTCGCTCTGTCACCCAGGCTGGAGTGCAGTGGCCGGCTCTCGGCTCACTGCAAGCTCTGCCTCCCGGGTTTAGGCCATTCTCCTGCCTCAGCCTCCCGAGTAGCTGGGACTACAGGCGCCCACCACCTCGCCCGGCTAGTTTTTTTTTGTTTGTATTTTTTAGTAGAGACGGGGTTTCACCGGGTTAGCCAGGATGGTCTCGATCTCCTGACCTCGTGATCCGCCCGTCTCGGCCTCCCAAAGTGCTGGGATTACAGGCTTGAGCCACCGCGCCCGGCCTACCCCAAATCATTTCTGAGGCTGGGAGCACAGTAGGAGCTCTCAATAAGGGCTTGATGCTGGCCAGAGGAGCTGCAGAGAGGAGGGGACTAACTCCCCCTCCCTAATTCTAGGCCAAGGCAGGAGAAGGATGAAAAGACTTGGAGGAGAAAGTCCTTGAAGTAATGAAATGAAAATAATCCTGATTGGCTTCACTTAGAGTAGTTCAGAGGAGGAAGAGTAGAGAATCAAAGGAAGCCCGTCCCCTGGTCCCCAGGGCTCAGCTGTTCTCCTTCCTCTAGCACCGCGACGACAGTGTAGAGTGCTTTGGGGGCCCCACTGCCACTGGATCACCTGGGAGAGGTGAATGGTACTCACCTCGCCTCTTCTGCAGCAGAGAAGTGAGGAGGATATATCAAGAGGAAAACAGAGAGGGGAGTCAGTGAGAGACGGCGATGATGAAACATGAGAAAGAAAGAGAAATGGTTCTTAGCACAGGAGACACAGAAGGAGGCTGGAGAGGTGGAGTGGGTCCAAGAAAGAGAAAGGAGCTGGCGGTCTCCCCTCTGCCCTGCACAGCCCCCTTCACCCTCCTCCACCGGCTCTGTGTACCCCTCCACAGATTGCATCTGTGGATGCCTTGCTCTGCCTTCTAGGCAGGTGGACCTGGGAGGCCCTAGCAGGAGAATGGGGATAGAGGAGAGCACCTGGGGTAGGGGTTCTCTGGGTTCCTCCTCCTTCTTCGGTCACCACTGCTATCAAGGAGTGCTGCCTACACAGCCACCTTGGCCTGCATCAGAGAATGCCTCCTCCCGCAGCCCTGTGGCCCCAGGCATAGGAATAGCCAACTGCTACTAGACCCAGGGTACCACTCCTCCTCCTGAGGTCCCCCACGCAAACAGTTATTTATTACACTTCACCTGGATGGCCAGAATGAGCAAGCCTCCCACTTCCCACTGGGTCCTGGATGAAACAGGGGCATTTGGAGCTTGTAACCCCCAGAAGGAGAAGAACCCATGTATGGAGGAGAGAGGCCTGTGCCTCTGATCTGAGAGGCTGTCCTCACTCCGGAGGTCATGGAGCATCCCCTGGAATAGAGCACGGCCTCTTTTGGAAGGCAGCAGCCAGCACAGAGTTCTTAGAAGACCCTGCCCTCTGCTGAGTACCCGTGAGTGGCTGTGTGTTTTCTGTTTTTTGTTTTGTTTTGTTGTTGTTTTTGAGATGGAGTCTCACTCTTTCGCCCAGGCTGGAGTGCCGTGGCACGATCTCGGCTCACTGCAACCTCTGCCTACTGGGTCCAAGCGATTCCCCTGCCTCAGTCTCCTGAGTATCTGGGATCACAGGCGCCCACCACCACTCCCAGCTAATTGTTGTATTTTCAGTAGAGGCGGGGTTTCACCATGTTGCCCAGACTGGTCTGGAACTCCTGACCTCAGGTGATCCACCCACCTCGGTCTCCCAAAGTGTTGGGATTATAAGCGTGAGCCACCGCGCCCAGCTGCGAATGGCTGTTTGATGAGTGAGTCCCGGGCTCAGTTGCAGCTGTCTTCAGAGGACAACACTTAAGATAAATAAATAAAGCCTCCCCTGACTGTGCATGCCCATGTCCAGGCTCTGAACCCTATTTTTAGAATGTAGGACAACTTTCTCCCAGAATAGACAAGACACGCTAATCCAGGAGGGAGGCCTGGAAAGATGAAGATGTCGAGTCCGGATATGAATTAGTCGTGAGTATATTATTTGAAGAAATGTTGAACAGCTAGGCAAATATTTGATACCTTTGAATTGGAGCTGACGTTTTCACAGGCAGAGTGCTGGCAGCTGCCGAGACATCCCCCTTACTGGTGGCATACCTGGCTGTCACACCCCGTGCTGCAGGCCACTTCTGTGGCACACTGAGAAGTAATTAAAGCTGCATGCCTGCTGGAATCCCACGCAGCCATGCACCCAGCCTGGGTCTCCAGGACAGTGCTTGGCATGTGAGTGGATCCAAATCACTTTTTCTTTTTTAAAGAAATATTTATGGCCGGGCGCGGTGGCTCCCAGAACTTTGGGAGGCCGAGACGGGCGGATCACGAGGTCAGGAGATCGAGACCATCCTGGCTAACACAGTGAAACCCCGTCTCTACTAAAAAATACAAAAAAATAGCCAGGCGTGGTGGCGGGCGCCTGTAGTCCCAGCTACTCGGGAGGCTCAGGCAGGAGAATGGCGTGAACCCGGGAGGCGGAGCTTGCAGTGAGCTGAGATCGGGCCAGTGCACTCCAGCCTGGGCGACAGCACGAGACTCCGTCTCAAAAAAAAAAAAAGAAATATTTATTTTCCTTAAATATGCCATCATCTTATTAAAAGAATGGAGTTTCTGCCTCAGTGGGACTCCGTTTTTTGGAAAGAAAACATGATCTGTGATGTGGACTCTCCATGGGGAAGGGGTTCCCAGGAAAGCCGCGCGCCTTCCCTTGGCTCAGGAAAGCCGCGGGCCTTCCCTTGGCCTATAAGGCAGTAGGAGATGGGGGAGGACCTCAAGGTTTGGGGGCAGCTATGGGAGTCTCTGCACACTGGAAGAGAATTAACTAACCTCTGGGAGCTTAGAGGGAAACCCCGGGGGAACAATGATGCCAGGGGGCACGGTCAGCAGGGTGGCTGAGCCATCTGTATACCAGGTACCTCATCTGGGAGTGGGGGCTGGCATTGGTATCCCCAGTTTACAGAGGTGGAAGCAGAAAATCTGCGATGTGGCCAACACCAGTGATGTCGGAGCCCAGCCAGGGCATGAGGGAGCGAGTCTGGGAAGCGGTTTGCAGAGGACCCCATGGAGTTTACAACAGCAAAAGCTAATACTCTTCCAGCTCTTGCCTGGGCCTGGGGCTCTACCTGCCTCGCTCAGGTCCCTGTCCCCAGGCTCAGAGGATTCTGGCCCCCAGTGATTGCCCCTTCCCCCTCCCCCTCGCCCTGAGCCTACAGCCCGTTCTGCAGGGGTCATGCCTTGCTCTTTTTTTTTTCCTTTTTGAGACGGAGTCTCCCTCTGTCACCCAGGTTGGAGTGCAGTGGTGCAGTCTCGGCTCACAGTAACCTCCGCCTCCTAGGTTCACGCCATGCTGCTGCCTCAGCCTCCCGAGTAGCTGGGACTACAGGCACCCGCCACTGCGCCTGGCTAATTTTTTGTATTTTTAGTAGAGACGGGGTTTCACCGTGGTCTCCATCTCCTGACCTTGTGATCCGCCCACCTCGGCCTCCCAAAGTGCTGGGATTACAGGCGTAGGCCACCGTGCCCGGCCTATGCCTTGCTTTTGACGTTGAGGGCGATCTGCAGGTGCTCCTGGTGGGATCCTGGCCCACCCACCCCCTTTCCACACCCGCTCCAACACCCGCACCGAGCCAGCTCCGAGGTTAATTCTCTGCCAGTGTGCAAATACGGCCACCGCCAAATCGCAGCCTCGTGCCCGCAGTCTCGCGCCTCAGGGGTAAGGCCTGATTTCTGAGCTAAGGGAACGTGGGAGCCTTGCGAAGCCTCCACAAGGCACTCACTTCCACGAATCCCACTTTAGAAATGAGAAAACCAGGTTAGAGAGGGACGCACGTCACCCGCTGGGCGCGAAGCCGGCCTTCGCGCGCTGGCTCCCAGAAGACGTGGGGCTCAGTTTCTTCTGGGAGACGCCGAGCAACGCCGGAGGCTGCTGGGGACTTCCCTGGAGCACAGCGCGGGCGCCGGGGCGCTGTGTTGGGGTCTGAGCACCCGCCCGGCCAGGCCTCCCCGCTCCGCAGCTGCCCAGGCGCCGCCACCAGATGGCAGCAGACGCCTTGCGATCGAACTGCCGGGAGGGCACGGGGCCAGGTCGGAGTCGGGTCAGGGGAGCCCACCCGCCGCGCGGCTGGGGCTCAGGGCTGCCTCCTCCCTCCTCTCCCCCGGCCTGCGCCACACAGGCCTCCAGGAACCCGCCCCAGCCGCACCCCGCCAGCCCTCGGGCCGCCACCTAGCGCTGCTGCGGACGCGCTGATTGGCGTGGGCCAGAGCCGGGTCCCCTAGCCATCGACCCCAGCGGGGAGGCCGCGGAGCGGGCGGGGACCGCGGCTGGGGAGGCTGCGGAGACCCCTCGGGCCAGCCCAGTTCACCCCCGCTATGGGTGGGGCCGTCACTCACGCGATCCCCGAGGATGCTGGCCTGGAGGGGCGGCAAGAGGGCAGAGCGCGACCCTGCTCGGTGTCCCCGTGGCAAGGCCCGCGCTGGGCCCCGCCGAGTTCCACCACGCCCGACGGCGCTCAGAACCCGGCCTGCAGCGCTGGATGCGAGGGGTTTGGGCGAGCATGGGTGCACGCCCTGTGGGCAAGTCAGGGCGCCTCTGAGCTGGCCCTGGCTGGAGTGTTGGGAGTAGAGGCTGCAGAACGGGGGAGGGTTGCCAGCCTCCCACCTAGGGGAGATCGCCTGTCCGGTCAAGGGCAATGCATTGCACAGGGGCACAAAGATGGACCAGCGGACACTGGGGACTACCACGTGGTGTGGGCGAAGCAAGGGCTGAAAAACCACCCACTGGGTTCCATGCTCACTACCTAGGTGACGGGATCATTCGTACCCCAAACCTCACAGTACGCCTATGTAACAAACCTGCACGTGTACCTCCCCGAATCCAAAATCAAAGTGGAAAATATTATTACTACTTTATTTTTTTTTTTTTTTTTTTGAGACGGAGTCTTGCTCTGTCGCCCAGGCTGGAGTGCTGTGGCCGGATCTCAGCTCACTGCAAGCTCCGCCTCTCGGGTTCCCGCCATTCTCCTGCCTCAGCCTCCCGAGTAGCTGGGACTACAGGCGCCCGCCACCTCGCCCGGCTAGTTTTCTGTATTTTTTAGTACAGACGGGGTTTCACCGTGTTAGCCAGGATGGTCTCGATCTCCTGACCTCGTGATCCGCCCGTCTCGGCCTCCCAAAGTGCTGAGATTACAGGCTTGAGCCACCGCGCCCGGCCTATTATTACTACTTTAAAGCGCAATTCAGGTTGGGCGCAGAACGGGATGGAGGTTCGAGTGGGGGTGGGGGGCCATGACCCGGGAGCTGGAATCTTCTGTGCCAGGGGACGGGTGCCGAGAGTTGAGGGTGCCTAGGGACCTCTAGCGGGAACCTGCACTCCACAGATCGGGATACTACAAACGGGAGCAGCCGCGGGCACCCGGGCGTCAAGGCGGAGGTGCAGGCAAGCACTGGGAAAAGCGAGGAAGGTGGCTCCATCATAGCCTTCAAGGAGCTAAAAATAAAGTGCCTTGCGGTGGACACTGTACAGCCCACTAAAAAGAATGACCTCCTTGGGCCGCGCCATAAAAAGCCCACCTGGCCATGCACTCCCGCCCGCAGCCCCGACGCTCTCCGCTGCCCCTTGGCCTGGAGCCAGGCTGCCTGCGGGCGGGCGGGAGGGCCGAGCTGCCGCCTCAGGCTCATCAGCGAAGCCACCCGTGGGCGGGGAGCTGGGGCTGCACTGCCTACGCTTGGGCGCCTACTGTATGCACATTGCAGTTCCACGCATTTATTCACAAGTCTTTAGGGTAAAAACAATGAAATAAAACAACATACAATGAAGGGAAATAAAACGATAAAAAATTAAAAGACAGTGTTGTGGTGTGGAATGAAACCTCAAGTTCCATTCGTGGCTGTCATTCCTCTCTGGGCTGGGTCACGGGGATTTTTTTTTTTTTTTTTTTTGAGACAGGGTCTGGCTCTGTCACCCAGGCAGGAGTGCAGTGGTGTGATCTCGGCTCCCTGCAACCTCCACCTCCCGGGTTCAAGCGATTCTCATGCCTCAGCTTCCTGAGTAGTAGATGGGATTACAGGCGTGCGCCACTATGCCCAGCGAATTTTTATATCATGCCTGGCTAATTTTTTTTTTTTTTTTTTTTTTTTTTTTTTTTAA
>NC_037687.1:50087108-50169543 GCF_003255815.1 Theropithecus gelada
TTTTTTTTTTAGACAGAGTCACTCTGTAGCCCAGGCTGGAGTGCAGTGGCGCGATCTCGGCTCACTGCAACCTCCGCCTCCCAAGTTCAAGCTTAATTTTTATATTTTTAGTACAGACGGGATTTCGCCATGTTGGCCAGGCTGGTCTCGAACTTCTGGCCACATGCAATGCGCCCGCCTGGGCCTCTCAAAGTGCTGGGATTACAGGCATGAGCTACCCTGCCTGGCCGGATCCTTCACTCAACGGGAATACCAATGCGCACTCAAAGGGTTGCTGCAGACATTTATAAGGAAGGAAACAAGGGGCAGGATGTGGACTAAGACCTACTAGCTTTTTCTCAGGGTCTCAGGCCCAGGGCCTCCTTGCCTTTATTTTATTTTATCTTAGATTTTCTCACTTTGTTCTTTACTTTGTATTGTGTTTCATTGTGTTTGCTCTTTCTTTTCCTAAGAACCTGACCCTAATGCTGACCTGAGCCCTGCACATTCCTGCTCTCTGATCTGTAAGCCTTGAACACACTGTGAGCAAGTAGTTGGGGGTGGAGGGGGGCTCTCTATCAGATCTTCCGATCTGCCCCTTGCCCCAGAAAGAACCCTCCCTGCTCACAAGGCTGGCTCCACTTCCTGGGCCTCCTTGACCTTAATAAACAAAGGCCTCCTCCAAGCTGATAACAAAAAGGCAAACAACCCCACGGAAAAATGGGCCGAGATAGGACCAGGCAATTCACAGAAGAGGAGCTCCAGGCGTCCTACAAGCATGTGCAAAGACCCTGGGCCTCTCGAAGTGTCAGGAACATGCCTGCCAGAACACACCTGTGACTATGACGACAATTCCAAAGAGCACTAGCGTTTAAGGTGCATGAGGCTGTGGGGAAGCGGACACCTCTCCTGGTCACTGCTGGTGGGAGGACGAATTGTTACATGTGTTGCAAAGTAATTATAATTTTTATTACAATTAAAAATGTCTGTGAGGCCAAGCACGGTGGCTCACATCTGTAATTTCAGCACTTTTGGGAGGCCCAGGTGGGTGGATCCCCTGAGTTCAGGAGTTCAAGACCAGCCTGGCCAACATGGTGAAACTCCATCTCTACTAAAAATACAAAAATTAGCCGGGCGTGGTGGCAGGTGCCTGTAATCCCAGCTACTGGGGAGGCTGAGGCAGGAGAATGGCTTGACCCCAGGAGGCGGAGGTTGCAGTGAGCAGACATGGCGCCACTGTATGCCAGACTGAGTGACAGAGTGAGACTCTGTCTCAAAAAAAAAAAAAAAAAAATTATCCTTATTTCCTTTTTTGATCCACATGTTAAGAAACAGTTGAGGCTGGGCACAGTGGCTCAAGCTTGTAATCCCAGCACTTTGGGAGGCTGAGACCAGCGGATCACGAGGTCAGGAGGAGACCATCCTGGCTAACACAGTGAAACCCCGTCTCTACTAAAAATACAAAAAATTAGCTGGGCGTGGTGGCGGCGCCTGTAGTCCCAGCTACTCGGGAGGCTGAGGCAAGGGAATCGCTTGATCCCAGGAGGTGGAGTCGAGACTGTGCTACTGCACTCCAGCCTGGGCGACAGAGTGAGACTCTGTCTCAAAAAAAAAGAAAAGAAAAGAAAAGAAAAAGAAATGATTGAATTTCCCAGTAAGTATTACAGGTTTGTTTTCCTCAATGATTCTTGAGGGGAGCAGGCGGGAGTGGTGGGGTTGGAATTTTTTTTTTTTTTTTTTTTTTTTATATGGAGTCTTGCTCTGTCACCCAGGCTGGAGAGCAACAATAGCGAGATCTCAGCTCACTGCAAGCTCCACCTCCTGGGTTCACGCCATTCTCCTCAGCCTCCCGAGTAGCTGGGACTACAGGTGCCCGCCACCATGTCTGGCTAATTCTTTTGTATTTTTAGTAGAGACGGGGTTTCACCGTGTTAGGGATTTTTTTTTTAATTGTTGCTTTCTGTTTTCACTAGGATACGATCAGAGAAGATAACAGGTAACAGGTAGAATTTTTTTGTTTGTTTGTTTGTTTGGTCTTGAGCCCGAGATCCTTCTGCCTCGGTCACCCAAAGTGCTAGCATTATAGGTGTGAGCCACCATGCCTGGCCTTCTACATCTTAACCTACAGAAATCTACCACTTTCTGAAAGAGATACAAGTCACATCCTTATCCAAAATTAATTGTATCAGAGGAAAAAGAAAAAACGCTTTAGCATGAATCCACTTTGGGGAGGGCAAAATTTCATGCATAATGTTATACGGAGACATGAAACCAAGTAGTACAAAAAAGACATTTACTTTATCCAATATTGACAGAAATTTAGGTTATAATTGCAACAAAAAGGCAATTATAAGACAAAGTCATTTTTAAGACAAACAAATATAAATCCAGTATACTCTCCCACAGGTATGTTGTACTTGAATAAAAAGTTTGCTTAAAAATAATAAATCTAATGTTGACTTTTTGAAAGTATAATTTTTCTGATAAAATTGTGTGATATCCTGACAAGACACCCTTCACTTCACATCTGACTTCTGCAATACTACCATGTTTTGCAAAAGGTAATTGATGGCTTCAGCTATCGTCCTAAGGGCGTCTCTTAATCCTCTGCTATTTGTATCAGTCAGGGTTGCATTTGACAGAAACCCAATTTAGCAGCTTTAACAAACTAGGAGTTTATTTTTCTTATATGACAAAAAATCCAAGGACAAACAGATGGGCTGGTGCCATTGCTCACGAAAAGCATCATGGATGCGGCTCCCCTGGCCCCCACTTCACCCTCCTGAAGGTTTCCTGTTTGCTTTCTCAAGGTAGCGGCTGCATCTCTAGGGGTCTCATCCACATTCCAATTCATAGGGGGCATGACTCAAGGCAAAAAGGTTTGAGTCAACTTAGTCTGCCCCTTATTTATCGGGAAAGCAATAACTTTCACAGAAGACCCACAAGTAGAAGTTTTCGTGTTGCATTGGCCGAAACACCATCACATGTCTATCCGTAGCTATAGAGGAGTCTGGGAGGAGAGAATTTGTAACTGAGTACATTACTACCCAAGGCAAAATTGGGTTCATGTCAGTGAAAAGATAACAAATATTGGGTAACAGTTAACAACTTCTGTCACAATAATCAAACCATGTATTTTTATTTATGTACTGAGACAAGCTCTAGCTATCTTGCCAACACTGGTCTTGAACTCCTGGCCTCAAGCAATCCTCCCACCTTGGCCTTTCAAAGTATTGGGATTACAGGTATGAGCCACCAGCACCTCACCCAATATTACTCTTTCATAAAATCCTACTTTTTTTTCTTTTTCAAAATGTGTAGCTTCACTTTGTATTTGACTTGGATTATATTGTATTATGGGCTATTTCTACAATTATTGAGAGACTGACCCTCAAAAATGTTGATGCATTTGTCCAGGATAAATGCTAACAGTGAACTGGGAGGAATGTTTGAGTGAATAATACTTTTATAAATTTCAATTTGTTAGTAACTGAATTCAAGCCATGACTTAACCACAAATCATAATCATAGCTGTGAAAATTTGGGCAAATTACTCAACCTTCCTGTGCCTCTATTTCCTCATTTGCAAAATGGGAATGGTTTCTCAGTTGTCTAGTTCTGCAAAATAAACCAGTTCAAAATTTTTAAACAAAAACCATTTTGTTTCCTCACTATTCTGTGGGTTGGCAGTTTGGTGTGGGCTCAGCTGGATGGCTCTTTTGCTGATCTTGCCCTGGATTACTAATGCAGCCATAGTTATCCAGCAACTCAGCTGGGTCTAGATGTTCTAAGATGCCTCACCCACATATCTGGTGATGGGTGTTTGGACACAGGTCTTTAGCAGCCCAGCCCAGGCTTCTTCAAACGATGGTGGAAGTGTTCCAAGAGACCAAGAGTGGAAGCTGTGCAGTCTCTTGAGGCCTAACTCCAAAGTAAAAAAAAAGTAATTTCCACAGCATCCCATCATCAAAGCAAGTTGCAAAGCCAGACCAGATTCATGGATGTAAAAATAGATTCTCTTTGGGAGGCTGAGGGGGCTGGATTGCCTGAGTTCAGGAGTTTGAGACCAGCTTGGGTAACATGGCAAAACCCTGTCTCTTCCAAAAATACGAAAAATTAGCCAGGCTTGGTGGCTCGCACCTGTAGTCCCAGCTACTGGAGAGGCTGAAGCGGGAGGACTACTTGAGCCTGGGAGGAGGAAGTTTCAGTGAGTTAAGATTGAGCCACTGCACTTCAACCTGGGTGACAGAATGAGACCCCCATCTCAAAAAAATTAAAAATAGGCCGGATGCAGTGGCTCACGCAATAGCACTTTGGGAGGCTGAGGCAAGTGGATCACCTGAGATCAGGAGTTGGAGACCAGCCTGATCAACATGGCAAAACCCCATCTCTACTAAAAATACAAAAAAATTAGCCGGGCATGGTGGCGTGCACCTGTAGTCCCAGCTACTTGGGAGGCTGAGGCAGGAGAATTACTTGAACCTGGGAGGCAGAGGTTGCAGTGAGCCGAGATCACATCACTGCACTCAAGCCTGGGTGACAGAGTGAGACTACATCTCACAAAAAATAAATAAATAAAAATAAAAATTAAATAGATTCTACCTCTTAAAAGAGGAACTGATAAAGTCAAATTGCAAAAGTTTGCATATACAAGGATGGAAGAAATTATTGTAGTCATCTTGGCTAACAGATTGTAATAAATCATGACACATAATTTGTGGTAAGGATCAAAAGAGTTAGTACATGTAAAGTACTTAGAACCTCAGCTGGCACATCGTAAGAGCTTAATGTTTGTTATTTCTTATTATAATTATTGTTGCTGCTGTTATTGTGCCAGGAATACTTTTGTTTTTCAAAGCAGTCTTATAATTACAGGGACTTGAATAGATACTCAGGTAAGTGGTCCTTTGTATTAAAATACCTTCTATTATAATTATATTTTTATCATGTTCTCTGTGTATTCCTGGGAGTTTTG
This sequence comes from Theropithecus gelada, assembly GCF_003255815.1. NCBI lineage: Eukaryota > Metazoa > Chordata > Mammalia > Primates > Cercopithecidae > Theropithecus > Theropithecus gelada. The sequence goes on from NC_037687.1 coordinate 50,092,063, forward strand.
CTTTATGTGTTTGGCTACCACATTATTTGGTACATACATGTTTATGAAGACTTTAGTTTCTCTGTGAATTGCACTTCCATGTTTCGTAATCTCTTTCTCTGCTCAGGACCTCACCCCTTGGATTCCATGTTGACTCATCTTCATACTGCCACTATGTTTCTTTTTTTGTCTGCATTTTTCCATTAACTCCTTGCTCAACAATGAATTTTCAACTTTTCATTGTGTCTTTATTTTAGATGTGTCTCATATAAACAGCATCTACTTGAATTTTCTTTTTTTCCAATTTGATAGGAAAATTCATAATTTATGATGATAGATGATATATATTGGGTTTCACATCTTCCATCTTATTGTATGTTTACTGATTTTATTACGTTTTTCTGGTTTATGCTTGCTAAATTATTGTTATTTTTCCTCTCCCATTTACTTTTCTTTGATGGTTGGCTCAGGTTTTTCATCATTCTTTACCCGTATTGATTCAGAAACTCCACAATACTTTTCATTTCCTTTAATAGGTACCTTTCCATTGTTAACATAGAAATTTGTATTTCTTTACAGACTGTATTATTTATCTATGACAGGGTAACAAGTTACCCTAAAACTTAGCAGTTTACAACATGAGACGTTTGTTATCTCACAGTTTTTGCGGGTCAGGTCCGGGGCAGCTCTGCTAAATGGTCCCAGCTCAAGGTTTCTCAGGAGGCTGTAACTGGTGTCAGCCAAGGCTGCAGTCCTCTGAAGCTGGGCTGAGGCTGCAGGATCCTCTTTGAAGCTCATTCATGTGGCTGTTGGCAGGAGCCTTCCGTTCCTTGTCCCAAGGGCATACATGGGCTGTTCACAACACAGCTTCCCTCAGATCAAGTAATGAAAGAGAGAGGAACTCCTGGTACCATTTATGTTTTAACCTCAGTCACATCCTGTCACTCTCAGATTCTCTTGGTGAGAAGTGGGTCACTAGGTCCATCCCACACTACCAGGGAGGCAAATTAAGGTCCATGGTCCACATCTTGAAGGGACGATCATCAAAGGGTTTGAGGACTGTCTTTTTTTTTTTTTTTTTTTTTTTTTAGATGGAGTCTGGATCTGTTGCCCAGGCTGGAGTGCAATGGTGAGATCTCGGCTCACTGCAACCTCCACCTCCAGGGTTCAAGCGATTCTCCTGTCTCAGCCTCCCGAGTAGCTGGGATTAAAGGCGCCTGCCACCATGCCAGTTTTTCTATTTTTAGTAGACATGGGGTTTCACCATGTTGGCCAGGCTAGTCTCTAACTCCTAACCTCAAGTGATCCACCCGCCTCAGCCTCCCAAAGTGCTGAGACTACAGATGTGAGCCACCATGCCTGGCCCAGTGTATCTGTTTTTGGCTGCAGTATTTATTTAGCATTTTCCTCAGACAGGGTATAAGTCTTTGCATACTTTAAAATCTCTTCCAGCTTGGGCAACACAGTGAGACCCGTCTCTACAAAAAAATTAAAATAATTAGTGGGGCACGGTGGTACATACCTGTGGTCCCAGCTACTTGGGAGGTTAAGGTGGGAGGATTGCTCAAGCCCAGGCAGTCTAAGCTGCAGTGAGCCATGATCACACCAGGCACTCCAGCCTAAGTGACAGAGCGAGACACTGTCTCAAAGCAAATAAAAAGAAAAAGAAAAATCTCTTGCCATTGCCCTGATATGTGCATGATACCTTTTGTGGACATAGGATTCCTGGGTCACTGTCCTTGTCCCTGAAGTCACTGTTCCATTCGTCTCCTGACTTCCAGGGTGGCAGATGAGAAAGTCAATATCAACGTGATTTTTCTTTCCTTTGTAAGTAACCCTCTTTTTTGTCTGGAAGTTCATAATTCTGGAATTACACCAGGGTCTGTTTAAGTATATGTCTTTTTACTTAATCCTTCCTGGAACTCTATCTACCCTTTTAATTAAGGCTTTCATCAGCTTAGAAAATGTTCTTTAATTAGGAGCTGGGTGCAGTGGCGTGTGCCTACGGACCCAGCTACTCGGGAAGCTGAGGCAGGAGGATTGCTTGAGCCCAGGAGTTTCAATGCTGTAGTATGCTATAATCACACATGTTGGTAGTCACGGAACTCAAGCCTGAACAACAAAGCAAGACCCCATCTCTGAGAAAAAAAACAAAAACAAAAAGGAAGAAAATGCTCTTTAATTGTTTGATTATTGTTTTCCCTGTATATATATTTTTTTCTTATCTTTCGCTTTTTTGAATGTTAGATCATCAGGGTTTGTCCTCTCAATCTTTTTCTGGTTTTGCACTGCGGTGAGATTTCCTTCCACTTGAACTCTCATAGTATCAACTTATTTCTCAGCAGTGATCATTCCCTTCCTGAGTTTATCAGTTGAATTTTTAAACAGAGAAGTCGTTTGATTCTTTTGGTTCCTGATCGTCCTCCCTCACCATGCAACTACCAGTTCATCTCTGTCTTACTTTTTTGTAAAAGTTCTTTTCCTTCCTCAGAACAGGTTTTCTTTGTTTTGTTTTGTTTCCTCCTCTTCTTCTTCTTCTACTACTACTACTACTACTACTACTACTACTACTGCTACTACTAATTCTTCATCTTCTTCTTCTTCTCTTCTTTTCTTCCTCCTCTTCCTCCTCTTCCTCTTCTTCTTCGTCCTTCTTCTTTCTTCTTCTTCCTTCTTCTTCTTCCTCTTCTTTTCTTCCTCCTCTTCCGCTGCTGCTGCTGCTGCTTGTTCTTCTTCTTCTTCTTCTTCTTCTTCTTCTTCTTCTTCTTCTTCTTCTTCTTCTTCTTCTTCTTCTTCTCTTCTTCTTCTTCTTCTCTTCTTCTTCTTCTTCTCTTCTTCTTCTCTTCTTCTTCTTCTCTTCTTCTTCTTCTTCTTCTTCTTCTTCTTCTTCTTCTTCTTCTCCTCCTCCTCCTCCTCCTCCTCCTCCTCCTTCTCCTCCTCCTCCTCCTCCTCCTCTTCTTCTTCCTCCTCCTCCTCCTCCTCCTTTCTTCTTCTTCTTCACGGAGTCTCCCTCTGTTGCCCAGGCTGGAGTGCAGTGACAGGATCTCAGCTCACTGCAAACTCCATCTCCTGGGTTCAAGCAATTCTCCTGCCTCAGCCTCTGAGTAGCTAGGATTATAGGCACGAGCCACCACACCTGGCTAATTGAGGTATTTCAGTTTGGCCTTCCTCCCTCAGGTTCCTGAGTTTTCTAAGATGGGGTGCAGTTTTCCTGGCTGTCACATGGCTGGGGGTACCCTGGAAAGCCAGGACAGGCTGCTGGCATCTCCTGGCAGTGGCAAACCAGCACCGCAGTTTCAGGCATTTTCGACCTCAGGGGCTGGCAGTGAGCAAGCTGGCCAACATGACCCCTCTGCTGAGTGCTGGCGGTGTCCTCTCAGGCCACACGGGCATGCAAGCCCACCAGGTTTCCTGAGGCCAGCAGTGCTACACAGAATGCCAAGTTCCCCTTCCCAGGGGGTGAGGCACAGGGGACAGGGAGGACAGAGAGGGACTCCCGTGTGGGCGGTTGTGAGGGTGAGCTGCTCCTTCCCCAGCGCTCCACTGTGAGCTGGCCTCACCCAGCGCCCAGCAGGAGGGGAAGGACACTTTCGAGGGGAAATCAAGGAGAAAGGGCTGCACCCTGAACCCCAAGTTTGGGTGTGTGCTGCAGTAGAGCCAAGAGGAGACCAGGAATTCGGCAAGGACTAGAAATCTGGACCAGAGGTTCTGGGTCACACTAGAATTGCCACGGAGCTTCTTTTTTTTTTTTTTTTTTTGAGACGGAGTCTCGCTCTGTCGCCCAGGCTGGAGTGCAGTGGCACGATCTCGGCTCACCACAAGCTCTGCCTCCTGGGTTCACGCCATTCTGCCTCAGCCTCCCGAGTAGCTGGGACTACAGGCGCCCGCCACCTCGCCCGGCTAGTTTTCTGTATTTTTTTAGTAGAGACGGGGTTTCACCGTGTTAACCAGGATGGTCTCGATCTCTTGACCTCGTGATCCGCCCGTCTCGGCCTCCCAAAGTGCTGGGATTACAGGCTTGAGCCACCGCGCCCGGCCAGGAGCTTCTTTTTTTAATTTACTTTTTATTTTTATTATTACTATTTTTTTGAGCAAGAATCTCACTTTGTTGCCCAGGCTGGAGTGCAGTGGTGCAATCTTGGCTCACTGCAACCTCCACCTCCCCAGTTAAAGTGATTCTCCTGCTTCAGCCTCCTGAGTAGCTGGGATTACAGGTGTGCACCACCACGCTTGGCTAATTTTTGTATTTTTAGTAGAGATGGGGTTTCGCCATGTTGACGAGGCTGGTCTCAAACTCCTGACCTCAAGGGATCTGCCTGTCCCGGCCTCCCAAAGTGCTGGGAGTCTGTGCATTTTCAAATGTGATCGATGTTGCCACGTTGCCCCCCATGAAGGCTGGTTGTAACAATTTATGCTCCCACCAGCAAGAAAATTGATTCGTGAAGCGTTGGGTGGTAATGTCCAAAATGCAGGGAATTCCCTGGGCAGCTATGACCGGAAGAATACTTGCAGGATAATGAAGACAATATAATGGAAAGTAAAGCCAAGGAAGAGATGGGATGTGGTGAGGCATGGTGGGGAGAGGAAGAGGGAGAGAGAGATGGTGATGTCACCAGAGCCCCTGGATCCAGCAGTTCCAGAAGCATGCTGACCTCATCAGCAGGGTAGCAGGTGTCAGAGGGACCCATCCTTCCAGGCTCAGACCCTCCCTTCCCTCTGAAGAGCCGAGGACGTATTCAAGGAAACCTAAACAAACCTTGCTGCCAGGTGTGGTGGCTCACACCAGTAATCTCAGCACTTTGGGAGGCCGAGGCGGGAAGATCACAAGGTCAGTTCTAGAGAGCCTGGCCAATATGGTGAAATCCCGTCTCTACTAAAAATACAAAAATTATCAGGGCGTGGTGGCACACGCCTGTAGTCCCAGCTACTCAGGAGGCTGAGGCAGGAGAATTGCTTGAACCTGGGAGGCGGAGGTTGTAGTGAGCTGAGATGGCGGCGCTGCACTCCAGACTGGACGACAGAGCAAGACTCTGTCTCAAAAAAAAAAAAAAGAAAAAAAAACTTGCTGGTAGGAATATGAGCTATGAGCTATTAGATTGGTGCAAAAGTAATTGTGGTTTTTGCTTAGAAGTAAATGCAAAAAGATTTTGCACTAATCTAACACAAGTATTATTTACAGTTAAATAATTAAAAGTCATTTTATTTGCATATAAGCTACATGATTATAATGGTGGAGTATGTATTGGTCAGGGCACTTTTGGATGCAAGTGACAGAAAACTGATTTCCATTGGCTTCAACACATAGGGCACTTATTGACTCACCTGTCCTCCCACAGAAAGATCAGCGTAGGCCCGTCTTCAGGAACAGCTGGATGCAGAGATGAGGATACCATGGGACCATCTCGGGGAACATAGTAAGATCCCATCTGTATAAAAAAAATTAGTCGGGCGCAGTGGTGATTGCCTATAGTCCCAGCTACTCAGGAGGCTGAGGGAAGAGGATCACTGGAGCTCAGGAGGTTGACGCTGCAGTGAGCCATGATTGTGCCACTGCACTCCAGCCTAGGTAACAGAGCAAGGCCAGCTCAAAAAAGGCTTACCCCCTTTAACTCCAGTTACAAAAATCCTGGAGAAGAATTCTCATTGGTCCAGACTGGGTCACATGTTCACCCCTGTTGTAAAGGCCTGAATCTGTCACCAGAGGCAGGAAAACTGGTACCACACCGCCTCCAGGGGAACCCAGCAGCCAGTCTCAATTGTATCTACTTGGGGAGGAGAGAGAAAGAGAGGAGGAAAGGGTGGCCATGGGAGACTCTGTCTCCAGCACAGCAAGCCTGGAGTTTAATCAAACAATCGTGGTGGGGTGAGGTTGGTCACACCTATAATCCCAGCACTTTGGGAGGCCGAGGCAGGCGGATCACTTGAGGCCAGAAGTTGCAGACTAGCCTGGGCAACATGGTGAAACCCTGTCTCTACTAAAAATACGAAAATTAGCCGGGCATGGTGGCATGCGCCTGTAATCCCAGCTACTCAGGAGGCCGAAGAATGGTAATCGCTTGAGCCCAGGAAGCAGAGGTTGCAGTGGACCGAGATCACACCGCTGCACTCCAGCCTAAACAGCAAAGGGAGACCCTCACTCAAAAACAAACAAAACAAAACAAAAGCAAACAAGCAACTTTGCCTAGGACATGGGATACCCTGAGTCTCAGAATGTGGCATCAGTACAGTGACTCACACCTGTAATCCCAGTGCTTTGGGAGACCAAGGCAGGAGCACTGCTTGAGTGTAGGAGTTTGAAACCAGCCTGGCCATTATAGTGAGGTTTTGTCTCTGAAAAAAAAGAATTGGGTACCAGAGTGGGTATGGTTCCCACCGGGCAGGGACACTGATAGCACTGTCAGGAGGAGGATGAAGACTTGGAGGGAAGCTGGCCTGCCTTGGAATTATGCAGAGTGGAGGTTCATGGTGGCTTTGATGGTGCTTAATTAAATGTTTGGCCCATTCAATTAATTAAATATTTAAATGTTAAATACAGAATCAGATGTTACTTAGTGGACATTACTTCTCAACAGCCATGAGTCATTCAACAGCCCTCTGAATGGGGCCTCTGCAGCCTCAGCCTCCCCTCCCCTACAGGAAGAAGGACTCCAGGAGATACCCGGGCAGTGTAATTAATTAATTATCGATTGAGGTTACACTGAGCTATGCTGTTTCAGAACACCATATGTTGGCCGGGCAAGGTGGCTTACCCCTGTAATCCCAGCACTTTGGGAAGCCAAGGCGGGCGGATCACCTGAGGTCAGAAGACTAGCCCGGCCAACATGGTGAAACCCTATCTCTACTAAAAATACAAAACTTAGCCAGGCATGGTGGCACACATCTATAATCCTAGCTACTCGGGAGGCTGAAGCAGGAGAATTGCTTGAACCCAGGAGGTGCAGGTTGCAGTGAGCTGAGATCATGCCACTGCACTCCAGCCTGGGCAACAGAATGAGATTTATCTCAAAAAAAAAAAAAAAAAAAAAAGAATGTCACCTGTCACTCAGGGGAGCCTCTCCTGCTGGGTCCCAGGGCCAGCTCACAGGGAGGTGGAAGAGGCAAGAACCCATTTCCTGGGTAGCAAAATCTACCTCAAACTTACGCACACACACACCCCTGCCACCTCCTCTGTCTAACACAGCCCCATGCCCCACATCTCCCCATTGCAGACTGCTTCCTTGGTTTCAGGCCACGTCTCCTCCCCTCCACCTGCCATCTTCCCAGGGCTGTTGGGGGCTCCCTGGCAGCCACAAGGGAACATTCCGCCCCTGTGTGGGGAAGGGCTCCCTGCAAATGGCTAAAATGTGATGACCTTCAGCTCCCCTTTGTTTAGTGTTCCGGGACCCTTGGAAGCTCCCTTCCCCACCAAAGCCCCGGGAGCTCGGGAGGGTGGGGTTCCTGGACAGCTTCTCCTGAGGACTGCGAGGTAGGTCGCCTGCCTACTAAGCCTCCAGGCTGGAGGACTTGCAGCTCTTTCCTGGCCAGCATGATAGGAGGCCCAGGTGTGTGAGTGACAGGGAGTGAGGGGTGATGAGAGGCCAGGCAGTTTGCAACCACGGCGACCCTTCCGGAGGCCAACTCTGATGGGTTAGAATGGGCTGAGGGCTCCTTACTGCCCTCAAGATAACGTCTAGACTCGGGCTGCCCTGGTCCTTCTGCTCCCACAGTGCCAAGCATTACCTGGCCTCCTTAGTCCCTCCCCCAAGCCCAACAGTCTGCATTCCAGCCACATCAGCCTCCTGCCAGTTCCTGAAAGCACGGGGTGTGGGTTCTCTGGATTTGGGCATATTCCGTTCCCTCTGCCTGAAATCCGTTATTGTCCTGCAGGTCTCACTGAAGATGTCAGCTCCTCCAGGAAGCCCACCTTCCTTTAGCATGGAGCCAGGGATGGGAAGGGGTGGGCAGGCAGTCCCGGGCAGGGGCAGCGGGATGGCTGCTAGGCTGCTTCATCCAGCTTCTCAGAATGGCCTAGGGTCTGGAAGCCAGGAGCTCCCTCCAGCCACCTGGGACCCTGTGGTATGTGAACTGGGGGGACAGGGACCCCAGGGTGGAGGAAAGTGGGTGGCCAGGTGGGAGGCTCAGAACTGCCACCTGCTGGCCGCTGAGAGGGGTGGCCTGGAGGGCTCTGGAAGCAGCTGACCTGAGGGATCTCCTAGTCCTGCCCCATTCCCCCCTGGACTTCCTGCCACGCATGGGAAAGGGGAGCCTGGCCACTCTGAAGTTGCCAAAATGTTCTTTGAAGAGTCAGACAAAAAATGCCAAAACAAAGTTACAAAAACCGTAGATGGCTGGGCGCGGTAGCTAACACCTGTAAATCGGGCACTTTGGGAGGTCGAGGCAGGAGAATCACTTGAACACTGGAGTTCAAAACCATTCTGAGCAACATAGAGGGATCCCTGTCTCTACAAATAATTTAAAAATTAGCCAGGGCCGGGCACAGTGGCTCAGGCCAGGACAGTGGCTCACACCTGTAATCCCAGCACTTTGGGAAGCCGAGGCAGGCAGATCACTTGAGGCCAGGAGTTTGACACCAGCCTGGCCAACATGGCGAAACCCTGTCTCTACCAAAAATACAAAAATTAGCCGGGTGTGGTGCACGCCTATAACCCCAGCTACTCAGGAAACTGAGGCATGATAATTGCTTGAACCAGGGAGTCATAGGTTGCAGCAAGCCGAGATCATGCCACTGCACTCTCGCCTGGGCAACAGAGCAACATTCTGTCTCAATTAAAAAAAAAAAAAATATCAGCCAGGCATTGTAGTGCACACCTGTGGTCGTGACCACTCAGGAGGCAGAGGTGGGAGGATTGCTTGGGCTCAGGAGGTTGAGGCTGCAGTGAGCTATGATTGCACCACTGCACTCTAACCTGGGTGACAGAGCAAGACCCTGTGTCAAACACGAAAACAATATACACAAGAAAACAAAAATAACCGTAGCCTATTTAAAACGAGCAAGTTAACACTTTTTACACCAAAATATATACCACATCATGCAATTAGGTTTTTTACAAGATAACTGGAGTTTTTAACCTACAAAAATACTTGGTCGTGGAGCACCACAGATGCTCTGGGAAAGAGTCACACCTCTAAAATAGTTGAGTGAGCTGGGCACAGTGGCTCATGCCTGTAATCTCAGCACTTTGGGAGACTGAGGTGGGTGGATCACTTGAGGTCAGGAGTTTGGGACCAGCCTGGCCAACATGGTGAAATCCCATCTCTACTAAAAATACAAAAAATTAGCTAGGCGTGGTGGTGGGTGCCTGTAATTCCAGCTATTCAGGAGGCTGAGGCAGGAATCGCTTGAACACGGGAGGCAGAGGTTGCAGTGAGCCAAGATTGGACCACTGCACGGCAGCCTAGGTGGCAAAAGCAAAACTCCATTTCAGAGAGAAGTAAATAGATAAATAAATAAATAATAAAGTTGTTGAATGGATGTAAGCGTCTCTCCCTCACCTCTCTGACTCTGTGTAATCTCATTTGGAGAGGATAGTTCCTTTGGGACCCTGAGGCCTGGGTCAAGTGGCCCACATGCTGCTTGGATGGATGAGGAAACTAAGTACTGGAGCAGGAAAGAGGCTAGCCCAAATGGGTCCTGGCAAAGTAAGCTGTCTCCTCTCCCTGCAGTTCCTTCCCTCCGGGCTCTGTGGAGCTGTGCACCCTCCTCTGAGCCACCAGCTCTGGCAGGCGCCTGGCCTCCCAGGCATCAGGGACAGGCCACCGACCCCCCTCCGTGGACCATCCCTCCATTCAGCATCCTCCGCCTGACTTCCCTGCCCTTTATAAATATGCATTGGGCCAGAGAGATAGGGGGCCCCTTTTTGAGGAAAAATTAACCACAATGACAAACTTAGATATTCATGCAAACCATCAGCCTGTTACACTGATTATGCAGAATGCAAACTGTGAGTATCTGAGTGACTGAGCTGGCTCATCAAAGGCGCCGTCAGGCAGCAGGGGTGCTCCCGGCCCAGCCCACCTTGCCACCGCCTTTGTACTCTCTGCTCAGCCCCAGTGCAGGCCACCGGGCTACCTCCCTCGCACAGCGCCCGTTCCTGACGCAGGGACCCCTCCACGCTCTATTTTAAAGGATTAATTAACCTTGTAAGATTGGCGGGGAGAGCTCCACCTGGCTATCTGCTGCATGAAAGCGTCTGCTCACCACAGTATTTTAAGCTCACAGTGCAGACCATATGGTATTTCAAAGAACAGAAGTTGAAAGTACAGTACATATTTATTCCTTCCACAGAGAGCATTAGAGGGGTTTAAGTATTTTATGAAAGCCTGTATGTGCAGGCATGTGTGTGAGCGCGTGTGTGTGCGCGCATGTGTGTGAAGCCAGCAGAAATATACTCCACTCGGAGAAAAAATAAATTACACAGATTTATTTTCATCTCTCTGCCAACCCACCCCATAGCAACAGTGAAAACTTGGTCTATGTAAACTCGAGAAAACAAGAAATATTTTATCAAGTCGTCTCAACTCATGGCTATTGCCAATTCTCCTCTTTCTGGAAACACGAGCAGTCTCCTCATGTCAGTTTTGCAGGTGGAGAGGAGCGAGTAGGGGGCAGGTGTCAGACGAGAGGGGTCAGGCCACGTGGGAAACCCCAGGCCTGCTTCCCAAGCAGGAAGTGCAGACCCTGCGCCACTGGCTTGGGAAAGGCCCTTCCTCTCTCTAAGCTCAGTTCCCTGTCTGGAACAACATGATCTCTTGGCATTAAATGAGAACTAGATACAAAAGGTAAAGGACAGTGCCTGGCACAGGGCAGGCAGCACTGGTGAATCCTGGATCCGGAACCTTGAGGAAAACTTAACGTTGTGGAAGTCTTTGTTGATTTCACCTTCCCAGCATGCATGTCTCGTCTCCTGGTAACAGTCCCGCCCTTGTCCTTGGGGAAGCCCCCTTCTGTCCAGGTGATTGGGATGGAGTTACCTCTGGCCCTGACTTTAGGGGTGGCCATGACCAGGGCTGGCCAATCAGGGGCCTGCATCTCCCCAGCCCCCCGGAATGGCTCAGGGATGGTCACATGACCCAAGAGAGACCAATGAGGCTCAGCCCTCAGACTTTTGCTGGAATTCCTGGGAAAGAGGCTCTCTTTTTCCCAGCAGCCTTGCAAGGTTGAGGGCTTAGAGCTTACTGCTAAGCTAGCCTCGGGGGGAAAAAACCTAGTGATAGGAAAATCTAGGGTAGATGTGGATTCTGTCTAATGGACAACTCCCCTCTCCTGAGCAGGGACAGGAACTGAAGTTCTAAAGATAAATAAAAATATTAAAGGAAGAAATAAGGTAAAGGGAAGCTGATCAGTTTCAGCTGCCCAAGGGCCTGACTGTCCTCTCCTGAAAAAGCCACAGGTCTGATCTAATCTGGATAGGAAAGAGCTCTGGGGAATGTCAGGCCGCCCCACCCTTCAACAGCTCAGGCTGTGCCCCAAAACTCCTCTGACAGAGACCTGGGACCTGAGAGAGGCGGGGCCTCAGAAGCGGTGGAGGAGCGCCTGCAGCCTTGGAAGCCATCTCCAGCCCTGGACTTCCACCCCTTTTTCACAGGGAGAGACTCTTGTCAGGGAAGAAGTTTGTGGCCTCAGAAGTTCATAAAAAGCACCTAGTGTAAGTGTGAGAGCGTGAACAGACTTTGAAATCTTCTAGACCTCCCCCAACCCCGTCATTCTATGCATGACAAAACTCAGTACCTGGAAGATATAACTACTTTTCACCCAGCCTCTCCCCGATCCCACATCCACCGTCTTCAAGGTTTTCCCTTCCTGTATGTAGGAGGGAAGATACTTTCAGGCCACAAGATGTAGACGGGAAAATGCACTTTTCTCTACTATTGTATAACCGAAAATTTTACATGATGACCAAAAAGTCAATCTAGTCAGATGGTGGTTCTCCCAGAAACTTTGAGCTTTGTTCAGTCATTTCAGATTTAAATTCAGCCACTTTAGATTTTCCTCCCCACCCGCTTCCTCCTTCTGAGTTTCAAGGACCAACAGAGTCCTGGCATTGTTGACAGCGTCATTGCTCAGAGGTCCTGCTCTTGTCATGGTCAAGTACCTAATATCTGATCGACCCTCCCGTAGCTAACAGCCACAAACCTGAACAGTAACTGAAGGCACCAAACAGCAACAAAAAGGCAGATACTGCAGGAGAATCAATACTTAGTAGAAGAGAACAGCACTGGGCAAGTTTCCCTTTTGATGGATCTGAGCCATTCGGGACTGCTCCATGCAGGACTCAGATAGAAATCCTTGGGTAGATCGGCCGGGTGTGGTGGCTCACACCTGTAATCCCAGCACTTTGGGAGGCCGAGGTGGGCGGATCATCTAAGCTCAGGAGTTCAAGACCAGCCTGACCGACATGGTGAATCCCCGTCTCTACTAAAAATACAAAAATTAGCTGGGCGTGGTGGCACATGCCTGTAATCCCAGCTACTCAGGAGGCTGAGGCAGGAGAATCGCTAGAACCCGGGAGGTAGAGGTTGCGGTGAGCCGAGATCGTCCATTGCACTCCAGCCTGGGCAACAAGAGCGAAACTCCATCTCAAAAAAAAGAAATCCTTGAGTAGAAAAGTCTTATTGTGATGGGTGCGGTGGCTCACACCTGTAATCCCAGCACTTTGGGACGCCGAGGCGGGTGGATCATTGAGCTCAGGAGTTCGAGACTAGCCTGGCCAACATGGTGAATCCTCATCTCTACTAAAAATACAAAAATTAGCCAGACATGATGGTGTGCGCTTGCAATCCCAGCTACCATCGAAGCTGAGGCAGGAGAATCTCTTGAACTCGGGAGGTGGAGGTTACAGTGAGCTGAAATCACACCACTGCACTCCAGCCTGGATGACAGAGTGAGACTCCATCTCAAAAAAGAAAAAGAAAAACAAAAAACAAACAAACAAAAAAATCTTACTGGCTTGAAAAACTAAAGGTCACTGTAATTACAGAAACTAAAAAAACAAAAAACAAAAACGACTGGTGAAATTTCTTGAGAGAGACAGAGAGAGAGAGAAAGGCCAGGTGCAGTGGCTTACAGTTGTAATCCCCGCACTTTGAGAGGCCAAGGCAGGTGGATCACGAGGTCAGGAGTTCAAGACCAGCCTGGCCAACACGGTGAAACTCTGTCTCTACTAAAATTACGAACATTAGCTGGAGCTGGTGGAGGGCACCTGTAATCCCAGCTACTCAGGAGATCAAGGCAGGAGAATCACTTGAACCCAGGAGGCAGAGGTTGCAGTGAGCCGAGATCATGCCACTGCACTCCAGCCTGGGCAACAGAGCTAGACTCCATCTCAAAAAAAAAAAAAAAAGCCACAGAAGGGGAGTCCCCAAATCCAAGTATAAAATGCACAAATCTCCGCCGGGCGCGGTGGCTCACACCTGTAATCCCAGCACAGCACTTTGGGAGGCTGAGGCAGGCGGATCACAAGGTCAGGAGATCAAGACCATCCTGGCTGACACGGTGAAACCTCATCTCTACTAAAAATACAAAAAATTAGCCAGGCGTGGTAGCGGGCACCTGTAGTCCCAGCTACTTGGGAGGCTGAGACAGGAGAATCGCGTGAACCTGGGAGGCGGAGGTTGCAGTGAGCCGAGATCGCACCACTGCACTCCAGCCTGAGCGACAGAGCCAGACTCCGTCTCAAAAATAAATAAATAAATAAAAATAAAAAATAAAAAAATGCACAAATCTCTTGCCGACTCCAGAATCAGGCATGAGTGAGGAAGTCAGCAAGCAGTAGTTAAGGCTAAATGAACTTGAGATTTCAACTGCCATCCTCTAGAGGGGAGAGAGAGTTTACAAGTTAAGTTTAGCCAAGTGAATTGCCTACTTTTAAAAAAAATACTCTTCATATTTGAAAATTGCTACGAGAGTAGATCATAAACATTCTCACCACAAAAAAATGATAAGCATATGAGGTGGCAGATATGTTGATTAACTTGGTGTAATCATTTTCCAATGTATACAGATATCAAAACATCATGTTGGGAGCTAAATGATGGGAACTTATGAACACAAAGAAGGAAACAACAGACACTGGGGCCTATTTGAGGGGGAGAATGGGAGATGCGAGAGGAGCAAAAAAGATAACTATTGGGTACTGGGCTTAACATCTGGGTGATGTAATAATATGTTCAACAAACCCCCGTGACACCTGTTTAGCTATGTAACAAACCTTCACATGTACCCCCAAACCTAAAATAAAAAATGTTTAAAAACCCATTGTGTTGTTAATATCTACGATTTTTATAGATCAACTATACCTTAATAAAGCTGGGGTGGGGGAAGAACCAACATTCTTTAAAGTATAAAGAGTCCAGAGGCCGGGCGCGGTGGCTCAAGCCTGTAATCCCAGCACTTTGGGAGGCCGAGACGGGCGGATCACGAGGTCAGGAGATCGAGACCATCCTGGCTAACACAGTGAAACCCCGTCTCTACTAAAAATACAAAAAATTAGCCGGGCGTGGTGGCGGCGCCTGTAGTCCCAGCTACTCGGGAGGCTGAGGCAGGAGAATGGCGGGAACCCGGGAGGCGGAGCTTGCAGTGAGCCCAGATCGCGCCACTGCACTCCAGCCTGGGTGACAGAGCGAGACTCCGCCTCAAAAAAAAAAAAAAAGAGTCCAGAGTCTCTGCAACATGTCATGGCAACATCCAGGATAGAATCCAAAATTACCGGACATGTGAAGACAGGAAAACATGACCCAAACTCCAGAGAAAAGAAAACCAATGGATACTAAACAAAAAGTGACCTGTGGTGATGAAACTAGCAGATGATAACTTTTAAGGCAGCTCTTATAACTACACAGATGAATACAAAGGAAACTCTGGGCCGGGCGCGGTGGCTCAAGCCTGTAATCCCAGCACTTTGGGAGGCCGAGACGGGCGGATCACGAGGTCAGGAGATCGAGACCATCCTGGCTAACACAGTGAAACCCCGTCTCTACTAAAAAATACAAAAAACTAGCCGGGCGAGGTGGCGGGCGCCTGTAGTCCCAGCTACTCGGGAGGCTGAGGCAGGAGAATGGCGTGAACCCGGGAGACGGAGCTTGCAGTGAGCCGAGATCCGGCCACTGCACTCCAGCCTGGGCGACAGAGCGAGACTCCGTCTCCAGAAAAAAAAAAACAAAAAAACAAAGGAAACTCTGATCAAAATGTATAAAAAGATAACTATTCTCAGCAGAGAAATAGAAACTATGAGAAACAGGACTTGTCGCTCTCTGATGTGGAAATCCACTGGTTACAGTTGAGACGTCTACACTTGCGGGCATCAGCTGAGAGAGCCATGCTTCCACCTGAGTCACAGTTACCAGACCACACTAGCCCCCGTTCATCCTGCTCTTGCAGAGTAAGAGGCCCCATCAAGTGTGCAAGTCCTGTCTTGAGAAACATCCACCCCATTTCTTAGGCGCAGGAAAATGTGACTGATAACCAAACCCTAGGGCCAAATCTGTGTGGAAAATCCAAAAGAATGTATCAAAAATAAAATAAATAGAAGTGATTAGAAACTGAAATTTTAAAATCAATACCCTGTAAAATGACATTTTAAAAATGAAATATCAGCCAGGCATGATGGCGTGTGCCTGTAGTCTTAGCTACTGCGGAGGCTAAGGTGGGAGGATCACTAAATCCCAGGAGCTCCAGGTTGCAGGGAGCCATGGTCACGCCACTGCACTCCACCCTGGGTGACACAGCAAGACCCCAACTCTAAAAATAAACAAGTAAATAAATCAATAGTGAAATTCTTAGGGATGAATCTAACAAAATATGCTTATGATTGGTATGTCTAACAAAATATGCTTATGATTGGTATGTCTAACAAAATATGTTTATGATTGGTATGCCAAAACATATAAAACATCATTTAAAGAAATTAAGGGTCAGGTGCAGTGGCTCACGCCTCTAATCCCAGCACTTTGGGCGACTGAGACGGGCGGATCACCTGAGGTCAGGAGTTCGAGACCAGCCTGGCCAATATGGTGAAACCTCGTCTCTACTAAAAATACAAAAATTAGTAGCCAGGCATGGTGGCACATGCCTGTAATCCCAGCTACTCAGAAGGGTGAGGCAGGAGAATTGCATTAACCCAGGAGGAGGAGGTTGCAGTGAGCAGAAATCATGCCACTGCATTCTAGCCTGGGCAACAGAGTGATACTCCATCTCAAAAAAACAAACAAAGGTTAATTAATTAATTAATTAAGACCTAAATAGGTGGAGATACACATCTATACCATGTTCATGAATTGGAAGACTCAATATTTTTAAAATGTAGCTCTTCCCAAATTGATCTATAGCTTCAGTGCAATCCCAATCTATATCCTAGCAGGCTTTGTTGGTAGCATATGACAAGCTGATATTAAAATTTAAATAAGAATGCATTACAGCTTAGTTCTGTCAAAAAAAGAGAGAGAGAGAGAGAGAGAACATGCAAAAGATTTAAAATGGCTAAAGCTATATTTTAAAAAGATAAATTTGGAGGACTTTCACTACTTGATTTCAAGATTTATTATAAAGCTATACTAATCAAAGTAGTATGGGGCCAGGCACGGTGGCTCCCGCCTGTAATCCCAGCACTTTGGGAGGCTGAGGCGGGAGAAACATCTGAGGTCAGGAGTTCGAGATCAGCCTGACCAACATGATGAAACCCCGTCTCTAGTAAAAATACAAAATTAGCCGGCCGTGGTGGCGCATGCCTGTGGTCCCAGCTACTCGGGAGGCTGAGGCAGGAGAACTGCTTGAACCTGGGAGGTAGAGGTTGCAGTGAGCCAAGATTGTGCCACTGCACTCCAGCCTGGATGACAGACAGAAATTCCATCTTAAAAAAAAAAAAAAAAAAGAGGAGATTTATTATGGGAATTGGCTCATGCAATTATGGAGGCTGAGAAGTCCCATGACCCGCTATCTGTGAGTTGGAGATCCAGGAAAGACAATAGGGTAATTCAATCTATGTCCAAAGTCCTGAGAACCCAGGAAGCCAATGGTATAACTCTCACCATTGCACTGAAGCTATAGATCAATTTGGGAAGAACTGACATTTTAACAATATCCAGTCTTCCAATTAATGAACATGGTATAGAGGTATATCTCCATTTATTTAGGTCTTCCTTAATTTCTTTCAACCGGCTGGGTGTGGTGGCTCACGCCTGTAATACCAGCGCTTTGGGAAGCCGAGGCGGGCAGATTATCTGAGGTCAGGAGTTCAAGACCAGCCTGGCCAACATGGTGAAACCGTGTCTCTATTAAAAATACAAAAATCAGTTGGGCGCAGTGGCAGGCATGTGTAATCCCAGCTACTTGGGAGGCTGAGGCAGAAGAATCGCTTGAACCCAGGAGGCGGAGGTTGCAGTAAGCAGAGATCATGCCACTGCACTCCAGCCTGGGCAACAGAGTGAGACTCCATCTCAAAAAAAAAAAAAAAAAAAATTTCAACAAAGAGTGTGAAGGCCTGTTAACCAGGAGCTCCAATGTCTGATGTCCAGGAACTGGAGATGGATGTTCTGGCTCCAGGAGACAGAATTCACCCTTCCTCTGCCTTTTTCTTCTCTCTGGGTCCTCAATGGATTGGATGATGCTTGCCCACATTGGTGAGGGCACACTTCCTTTACTCAGTCTCTTGATTCTAATGCTAGTCTCTTCCAGAAACAATCTCACAGACACCCAGGAAGAGTGTTTTCCCAGCTTTCTGGGCTTCTCCTACTCAGTCAGGTTGACACCTAAAATTAACCATCACACCCTCCCTTCCTACCCCATCTCTCATTCCAGAGCTGAGCAACATCCAAAATGGTACCAACTCAAAGCACCACCTCACCTCAAAGCCAGGTGGGGCTGGGACTTGAACCACCTAGAGCTGATGACTTCATTTGCCACTTGAGCTGACAGCACTCAGTTGCATCCTGTGGTCCTCATTTTCTTCTGAAAGGCCCCTAGACTGCTGTCCCATGATTGAAAAAATGTTTTGCTTTGTTTCAAAAAAAAAAAAAAAAAAGTCAGGGAATCTCCATTTGTCTGTGCTGTTTGACAGAAGAGGAGGGAGAGAGATAAGTGGTTTCAGATACTCTTTCTCCTTTGATTCCTAACACCAATTCTGAGTTAGGCTTTATTTTTATTCCCATCTCACTGAAAAGAACACCAAAGTTCACTGTGGCTCGGTTTCCTGTCCAAGTTCTCATCTCTAGAGAGCAGAAAAGCGACTGGAATATATGTAAACTCCAAAGTCCAAGCTGTGCCGTCTAAATCCTTTCTGCTTTGACAGAGGAGCAGGATCTGGAATTCTCCAGTTTCTACCTCCTTATCTGACCTCTGCTTCCTTATAGGCATAGTGAAAATATGCCTAGCCCTTCTTAGATACCCTGAGGGTGTCTTCCAACTTTCTTTCTAGCTAAATTCAAAGGCACTTCTTGGGGGCAAGGCAGGAGGATCAGTGACAAAGGCTCAGAAATCTACAAAATGCTCCAAGGCAGATGCAAATGTCATCTTTGGTCTCACTCCTGAGAAGGTGGAACAAAGTCATTTTGTATTTTGCTCTCAGCTGTCTTTCACCAAGTTCCCCAAACTCCTTCCCAGAGGCCAAGCGCTAGGGAATCCCCACCTTCTGTAAAAATACTTGGCATTGTCTTCATGTACCAAGTTCTACCTGTCCAGGTCCCTCGTGGGGGATACCTACAACTTGGCTGTCATAAAGCAACACTGTGGACTCCTGAGGAAGTTTCTTTAGGTACATAACCAAGAGTGAAACTGATGTGCTGAAGGTACAGGGCTGGGCTTAGGGTGAGGCAATGAGGCACTGAGGCACCTAAGGTATAAAATTTAAGAACAGACCCGGTGCGGTGACTCAAGCCTGTTATCCCAGCACTTTTGGAGGCTGAGGCAGGAGGATCACCTGAGGTCAGGATTTCTAGACCAGCCCGGCCAACATGGTGAAACCTCGTCTCTACTAAAAATACAAAAATTAGCTTAGTGTGATGCACGCCTGTAATCCCAGCTACTCCAGAGACTAAAGCATGAGAATCACTTGAACCCTGGAGGCAGAGGTTGCAGTGAGCTGAGATCACGCTGCACTCCAGGCTGGGCGACAGAGCAAGACTCTGTCTCAAAACAAAACGAAAGAAAAACAAACGAACAAACAAAGCCCTCACTTTCAGTGCTTTACAAGGGGTGGGGTCAATCCTGACAGTAAAGTAAGCGCTTCCTTATGTGTGTGCCCAAGCACCTCCCTTCCTATCCCTGGTCCTAGCCCTGCAAAAGTATACATGTATTTAATTTCACTGTAACTGGCCACACACTCACTCACAAGTGCGTGGGACTGCCTCTCTCATCCATCCATGCCAGCACTTCTCATCATCTGGCTTGCTGAGTTGTGTCAGCTCTGTGGGGCAATGTGACATCTCATTCCTTCCCCTTGCCGCCTTCTGACCACCAGTGAGAATGAGCCTCTCTGCATACCTCAGTCATTCTGATTTTTCTTTCTGTGAACGGCATATATATAGCTTGCCCATTATCATTACTGTTATTATTATTTTGTGACAGGATCTCACCATGTCACCCAGGCTGGAGTGCACTGGTGCGATCTCAGCTTACGGCAACCTCCACCTCCTGGGTTCAAGCGATTCTTGTGCCTCAGCCTCCAGAGTAGCTGGGGATTACAGACGCACGCCACCACACTCCCGGGTTTTTTTGTTTTTGTTTTTTTGTATTTTTAGTAGAGACAGGGTTTCATCATGTTGCCCAGGCTGGTCTCGAACTCCTGACCTCAAATAATCTGCCCGTCTCAGCCTCCCAAAGTGCTGGGATTACAGGCATAAGCCACCGCACCCGGCTGCCCAATTTTTTTTTTTTTTTTTTTTTTTTGAGACAGAGTCTCGCTCTGTTGCCCAGGCTGGAGTGCAGTGGCACGATCTCGGCTCACTGCAAGCTCCGCCTCCCGGGTTCGCGCCATTCTCCTACCTCAGCCTCCCGAGTAGCTGGGACTACAGGCGCCCACCACCACGCCCGGCTAATTTTTTATATTTTTAGTAGAGATGGAGTTTCACCATGTCAGCCAGGATGGTCTCGATCTCCTGACCTCGTGATCCACCC
This sequence comes from Theropithecus gelada, assembly GCF_003255815.1. Classification (NCBI taxonomy): domain Eukaryota; kingdom Metazoa; phylum Chordata; class Mammalia; order Primates; family Cercopithecidae; genus Theropithecus; species Theropithecus gelada. The sequence goes on from NC_037687.1 coordinate 50,112,146, forward strand.
ACTTCGGCCTCCCAAAGTGCTGGGATTACAGGCATGAGCCACTGCGCCCGGCCTGCCCATTATTTTTTAAATTCGATTTCCTCTCTCTTTCTCTTTTGTGCTGATTTTCAGAAGCTCCTTGTGCATTCTAGTTAGAGCCTTTTGTTCATTTAAAACATAGAGAATACCTTCTAGCTTATCACTCATATGTTAATTTTGTAGCAAAGCAACATTTTTCATTTTGGTGTAGTCAAAATCCATCACATCTCACCTTTCAGCTTATGCTTTGGAGGTCATGAGAAATCCTTTCCTATCACAGAAATATTATGTTACCATATATTATTGAGTTTATGCTGGACTCTCCAAACTACTCCTCTTACCTATTTGTTTCTCTGTACCAATATTCCATTATTTTAATTACTATGCCTTTGTAATTCATTTTAATGCCTGTTGAATAAGAGTTTCCTTTGTCCTTCTTCAAGATTGTCTTAGCAGATCATGGATTTTTATTCTTCCACAAACGTTGAAGAATCAAGTTTCTCAAGTTCCAAAACAATTGGGCTGGAAGTTTTACTGAAATTGCAATGCATAGTTAGATCACGTAACGGAAAATTTACATTCTTTCAAGGTTGACATTATCTCACTATGTATTCAAGCCTTTTAAAACAAAATCTATATATTATAATTTCAGGTTTTGCTCCCTAAAGATCCTGTGCATTTTTTGTTAGGTTAATGCATAAATATTTCAGTATCATGCAGAATACTTTATTTTTTATCACATTCATAATACATGTATTATTTTTGTGGAGGAACCCATTACTGACTTTATATTCTGACTATTATTATTATTATTATTATTTTGAGACGGAGTCTCACTCTGTTGCCCAGGCTGGAGTGCAGCGGTGTGATCTTGGCTCACTGCAACTCTGCCTCCCATGTTCAAGCGATTCTCTTGCCTCAGCCTCCCCAGTAGCTGGGATTACAGGCACGTGCCACCATGCCCGAATAACTTTTGTACTTTTAGTAGACAGGGTTTCACCATGTTGGCCAGGTTGACTTCGAACTCCTGACCTCAAGTGGTCTGCCTTCCTTGGCCTCCCAAAGTGCGGGGATTACAGGTGTGAGCCACTGCACTCAGCCTCTGATCTTTATTTTTAATAGAAGAGGGTCTCACTATGTTGCCCAGGCTGGTCTTGAACTCCTGGCCTCAAGGAATCCTCCTGCCTCAGCCTCCCAAAGTGTTGGGATTACAGGGGTGAGCCCCCACACCTGGCCCTATTCTGACCTTAAACTACCTTTGTGCAACTCTCTCATTAGGTTAATTTTTCTGTTGATTCTTGTTTTCTATATCGATGATCATTACTTGACAATAACGATGTTGTCATTTTGCTTCCAATCCTTCTGTTACTCACTTTTCTCACCCCATTGCACTGGACAAGACTTGCAAGTACCAGGTTGAACAGTGGCAAGGCCAGACAGAGGGCATCCTTATCTTTTTTTCTGAGTTGTAAAAAGATGAAGAGCTTTGGCTTTCAGCCTACTGCTTAAAGAAGAAAAATGCAATCATTAGAAATTTGCTTTTGAGAAAGATCCCTGCGACTGCCCATGAAGGCAGGACTTGAGGCTAGTAAGACAAGAGGCAGAAAGATGGGTCTCCTACAGTTCAGGTGAAGCATGATGTGTTTCAGACCAGGGCCGTGGAGACAAGTGTAGCAGAGAATTGTGGGTCGGGTGGGGTGGAGGAAGAATAGGGAGGAGAGTGAGGAGTCAAGACGGAAGCCCTATCTGGGGCTTGGCTGCCACTGAGCGGGCCGTGATGCTACTCCCTGAGGAGGAGACCCAGGGTGAAACGGGACGGAAGAAGGGCTTCACTGCACACACGCTGGCTCATAAGGGCCGTGGAACACCCGGCCGGCGGGGAATACGGAGCTCAGAGCAGAGGGCTGCGCCGGAGAGTAAAAATGGGGCTGTCAGGAGTCCAAACGGCATCAATGTTCAGAAAGCAAGTGGAAAATAGTTTAGCTACTGTTACAACTATCAGGATCATCCGCAAGCAAGTAGGCGTTAAAACCTGGGATGGACGAGATCTGCCAGGGGCAGCCCCCTGCACAGATCACACCACTGCACTCCAACCTGGGCAACAGAGTGAGACTCCGTCTCAAAAAGAGGCCGAGACCTGAGCCCCTGGAGGCAGCAGCTAGAGGGGCAGACAGAGCAGGAAGGGGGCCCCGGTGGGTGAAGGAAGGAGTACCAAGGAGGAGTGGCTCTGCCAAGGACGCAGAGAAATCTGGGAGTGACGGCGCCCGTCCGAGCTCTATCCGGTTCTGCCTGCCGAGGGCAGGGCCAGCGCAGCTCAACCTGCGAACCCGCCTTCGGCTGCTGCGAGGCACTCAGGTCTGGCCGCGGAAAAGAGGCCACTGCACAGCTGAACGCCAGACCCGGTCCACCACAGTTCCGGTCCCGCCCCTCTCACTGTACGGGTCTCTCAGGGCCCCTACGCATAGCATGGCCCGCCCATCGCCGCCCTGGCCCCACCTACCCCGCCGCAGGCCCCGAGGAGCTCGGAAGCACGGCCTGGCCCCGCCCACCGTTGCCCTGGCCCCGCCCCTCCCGCCTGGGGCCCTCAGCCCCTTCGTACAGCCAGGCCCCGCCCCTCACCGCCCTGGCACCGCCCTTTGCGGTGCGGGCCCCTCAGAGCCCCAAGCAAGGCCCGGCCCCGCCCCTACCTCTCCGGCCCCGCCCCTCTTGCGGCGCGCGCCCGGATGTGCTTCCGCGCCCGTCGGAGCAAGCTCCCGCGTCCTGGCAGCGTGGACACAGCGGAGTGGCCGGGCCAAGCCCGCCCAGGGAGGCTGTGGACCGCTCCAGTCTGCCGGGGGAGGCGTCGGGGCGACGTGAGGCCGCGCTCGGGCCCCCAGCCCCGAGCATCCGCCTTGGCCAGGCTGCAGCCGCGCGGCCTGGGAGACGCGGGGCGGGGCGGGGCGGGGCGGGGCAGCGCATCACGTGTGTAAACACAGCGCACGTGGAGCGCAGCCTGAGTGCTAGGGCAGTACGGCTGTCCCAGCTGTGGTGCCGAGGTTCTGCAGGTCCCAGGCCCTGGGGAGACGGTGAGGCGTGGGCGCAGGCCGGGGTCCGCGTTGGTCCAGCTGAGCCTCAGTTCATTCTGTTAAAACCTTAATAGGCCAGCGCTGTGGGAGGCTAAGGCAGGAGGATCGCTGGCGGCTAGGGGTTCGAGACCAGCCTGGGCAACGCAGGAGACCTCATTGGTAAAAAAAAAAAAAAAAAAAAAAAAATTGCTGGGTGTGGTGGTGCCCGCCTGTAATCCCAGCTACTTGGGAGGCTGAGGTGGGAGGATCGCTTGAGCTTGGGAGTTCGAAGCTGCAGTGAGCGCTGATCGCACCACTGCACTGCAGCCTGGGTGACAGACTGAGACCTTGTCTCCAAAACAATACATAAAAAATAAAACTATACTAGCCATGCAAACACTAACGTTGGCTCAGCCTGCCAGGCCCTAGGGCACATGATAACCCTGTCACGTGGGCACCATCCCATTTCACAGAAGGGGAAAGTGGAGGCCAAAGCGGTTAAGAAACTTGCCCAAAGCACTTGGCTGGAAACTGGTGCAACGCAGGTCCGACCTTTCGCAGCGGGGCCCCTTCCTGCTTGGGCCTCGGCCTGCATGACGGGGCACTGGCCGTCAGTGGACGATGGGGGTCAGCTCCTGGCGTCATGCCCCCCGCCCCTCAGGGTCGGCCTAGCCTGGTACGCTCGGCGGAGCCGGTTTCCCCCGTTTGTGCAGTGGAGTAGCAGAGGTGCCGCCTCCACAGGAGGCTCAGAGGCGGCCCTCCCCAAATCGTGGCGATAGCTTCCGTCGGGCGTGGTGAGGATGGAACTGGCCGGGGCCTCGGGCCCCAAGTCGCTGCTCACCGGACTGCCGCCCCCTCCGGGGCCCCCGTCTCCTTCCAGAGGCGGGGGTGGGCAGCGCCCCGTGCAGGGAAGGCGTCTAGAGCACGCGTGGGCTCCTTCCAGGAGCTGGAGCTGACTTCTACCCAGGCCGGCCTCCCTCCTCTCCCCTCCTCCTCTTCCTCTCCCTTTTCCTCCTCCTCCTCTGCCCATGCCGCGTGACCGGGAGGCGCCGCATTCAGAGTCGGCCCCAGCCTGGGGCCAGCCAAGCTGTCAGCCCGGACTGGCGGCGGAGGAGGCCTGGGAGGGGCCCCTGGGAAGGGGCAGAAGTGCTCAGAATTCCTAGGAAGCGCTTGTCCCAGCAGAAGAGCTGAGCTGTTGAGCTTCAGGGGACCAACGCATGCCCTATGCAGAGGCCTGTGTGGCCAGGGCCACCCCAGGGCCAGAAACCCCAAAAGCTGATGACTGGGCCCCAGCCCTGGGTGGGATTTTGGGACGCCTGTGAGCTGGTTAATGAGAAGTCCTATCAACCAGCCCCCAGCTTCTCATGCAGTGTCTTGTCACAGGCCCTGAAGCCAGGCCCGGAGGCCAGGCCCCATGTGGGACCTTGCGCAAGTGTGGGACCTCCCTGTTTCTCAGTTCCCTCTTCTCTAAAATGGGTCCAGTGATCATTCCCACCCCATAGGATTGTGAGAAAATGAAATGACTAAACAGGAGTAAAGCCAGGGTGGCAGTGCCCTGCGGTGTGGGTGAGCACTCAGTGCTGGAGAACAACCCCATGTGGTCTGAAGGGCATGCTTTCCTGCTGTCTGCATCCAACCCCCGCCCCACCCCAGTCCTTCCCTCAAGGTTAGTTTCATGGATGTTTCTACACAGGCTGCTTTAAACAATGTCTTGCCCAGTGCACTCACTGAGGCACATCGCAGTGGCAACACAGGCGTGGGTGGGGGCCTGGAAACTGAGCTCCCCAGCTGGCCCCCTCCCAGTTCACATACCCCCTGGCCAGCCTCAGCATGCCTTTCTCTGTTCATGCCCGTTTTCTCCCCTCCACCCCCGGCCCAGGACCAAGAGCCAAACAAGTTTGGCCACTTGTCCTTTATTCTACTACAAGAGGGCAAGTCTACCCCGAATGGGCTTGTGGGTGGCAAACAGAGGCTTTGTGCATGAGAAGCCCAGACCTGGGGCTTTGGCTGTGAAGACCCTCCTGGTCTCTGTTTTTTTTTTTTTTTTCTCCAGGTCAGGGTGAAGGTTGGACCTTACGGTGTTGGTTTAAGGAAGGGGAAAATGGAAATCCAAACACAGGGAGATCTAAGAGACACCAGAGAGGGAAAGTAGGGGCCTTAGGGCTGAGGCAGACCTCAACAGTCCCCAGGGGGCTGCTCCCACCCCTGAGGCCAGGTGGCAGGCAGGCTTCCCCACACGGTCATGTGGAACCTTCCCCATATCCTGGGCCTGGCACAGAGGCCGGCACGCTGGAATTCGAGACGCTGAGGGGATGAATGACAGTGGGCACACAACTGCAGCAAGAAGAATCCTGCTGTTGGAAACAGGATTTTTGCAGCTGTTCCAGAGCACGCTCCCATCTCTGCCGTCACCCATGCTCTGGGAGGGTCTTTGTTGGTTTCTGTACTTGCTGCTTTTGCCAACCCAGCATCCCTTCCCCTTTTCTGTAGAGCCAGGTAGTTCAGATGGACCCATTCCAACTCTGCCCCAGAGACTGACACCTGACACATGTCTGGCTAATCACAGCACTACATTCCTCTGGCCACAGTGATTAGAGAAGGGATGGGCATGTGACCCAAGCTGGACCAATAAGAAGCATCCCCAGGACTTTTGCTGGAGATTCTGGGTAGGAGGTACTTGCTGGGAGGAATGTCTGCCTGGAGACACTGGCCAATGCCACGTGGAGAACAAAGTCGGCACAGTCAGCTTTCAGAGCTGAGGCAAGGATTCCTGAGGACAGCAATGTAAACACCCTGATCCAGCCATGCCTGAGGCTAGATAGGCCCCTGGGCCATTCGTTTGAATCCATACATTTATATGAATCCATGCATTCCTTGTTTTCTCCTGGCACTTTGAGTTGCCTTTTCCTTGCAGCTGAACATCTTATCTCATCTGACCCTCTGGTAGAGCAAAGACTTCAGCCACCATTTCTGGATGAGCCTTGGTGGCTCCAGGTCAGATGGCTCATCAAAGGTGAAACCTACCTGCGGGTAAGTGGCTTCCGCAGCGTCGCCAGCCGCAGGTCCCTGCCTCTAGTCTCCCTCCTGGCCTCCTGCTCTGACATTCCTGAGCAGTGAGTCTGTGGCCACCCAGCTCTCAGATGGCCTTGGCTGTGTGTTCCCCTGAGCCTGTGCTCTCTGGGTCTGTCTCATCCGTAATCATATCCTCAGGGCCTGGATATCCCCAGAGGTTCTCAGCAAATATGGATGGAGAGAATTCCGTGGCTGGTCAAGGTTTGGGGGATTCAAAAAATCAGGAGCACACGCCCGTAACCCCAGCATTTTGGGAGGCCAAGGTGGCAGAATTGCTTGAGCCAGGAGTTCAAGATCAGCCTGGGCCACATGGAACATCAGTCCTTCTGATGCATCTGATTGGGGGAAAATAAAGCAAAAAATCAGAAACTCCTAGAGCTTCATCTCCCACACTGCCGCCTGCACGTGGCGTGCACTGGCCAGCCCTTAGTGTAGCAGCCCCTCGTCCCCCACCTCTGCTGACCACCTTACTTGAGGCCTTCCTCCAACCCTGCAACCGCTTCCCTGGGCCAGCTGTCTCATGGATGACAACATGGCCAATCTTGAGTGGGGGGATGAATTTTCACACTCTCTCCCCTCTGGGTCTTTCTCTCCCACTCAAAAGACTCAGGCATCCCAGACAGTTCCCAGAACACACTCCGGGGCCGCGGCCACGGCTGCTCCCCAGCAGCACACCAGAAGGGGCGAGTGCGCATGCACAGGAGGAGAGAGGTTGCTGCTGGAACCTAGACTGCGCGCCTCCCAAAATGTGCAGCCAGCACATCTGCCCAGAGAAAAAGGGAGGCCCAGAATTGCAAGCTTTGTTATTTTTACTTTTTGATGCGAGGGGCCATCTGTGCAGGTTGGAGCTTGTCTGGAGGAAGCCAGGCTTTGTCAATGAAATTCAAATGCAGGATTACTTTGCAGGCTGTCACGCCGAGACTTTCTCCAGGAGCTGGGGTGGCAGTGCTGATAATTTTTACAGCAGCAGAGCGTGCCAGGTTCCAGCAGCTGTTCGGGGTGAGTGTGCTTGTGAAGCCTTCCGCCAGAGCATCGCTACTCGCCTCGGCGACTCTCTACTCAGTGTTGGATCCACCAAGGATGCCAGGAGGGGTCTTGACCACCAGCTGTGCAGATCGGCCCCTAGTGTCTGGGAGGAGGAGGTCTGGAGGGCAAAAAGCCCAGTGGGGCTTGAGGAGAAGAAGGAAGAGAAAAAGGTTGGCAGCACGGGAGATGGGCGTAGGGGGGACTCTGACACCCTCCGTTGTCGCTATCAGTTCCCTCCAAACTATCTCAGTCAACACTCAGTTGCAGACTCATCCTGGGGATATGCCTGTGACCCCCACTTTTAACTACAAGTCACCCTCGAGCCTCCTGCATGGAAATTCCAGAACTGCCTGAGTTGCAGGTGGAGGTGGCTGAGTTGGGACCCCATTAGGACATTCTTTTTTTTTCTTTGAGACAGAGTCTCACTCTGTCACCCAGGCTGGAGTGCCGTGCGCGATCTCAGCTTACTGCAACCTCCACCTCCCAGATTCAAGCGATTCTTCTGCCTCAGCCTCCCGAGTAGCTAGGACTACAGGCATATGCCAACATGCCCAGCTAATTTTTATATTTTTAGTAGAGTTTGGGTTTCACCATGTTGGCCAGCCTAGTCTTGAACTCCTGGCCTCAAGTGATCCACCCACCTTGGCCTCCCAAAGTGCTGGGATTACAGGCGTGAGCCACTGTGCCCAGCCCCACCTAGGTCGTTTTCACAAACCAGGGCTGCCTGGTGAAGTGGGGCCGGGAAAGGTCATCCCAACCCCATTCTGAAAGCACCTTTTGGTGAAATCTAGGTGCGGAGCCTGGACAGAGCCCAGATTTTAGTGGCTGTTTGAAGCTCCCGTGCTAATGATGTTTGCATCCAAATAATAACAAATGTCAGGTGTGTGCACCTGTCTCTCTCATTTGTTTATTGCCTGAATGCTTTTCTCAGTGCCTCTTTCCTGGGTCAGATGTGCAGCCGCCACCTGTTCTGCGGTGGCACGGAGGAGGAGGAGGAAAGGATACTGAGGTTTAGCACATTTACGTTTGGAAACTCTTCGATGCCGTCCCTGACAGTTCACCCTAGGATCTGCGGGTGGAGGGTGATGACAGAAGCAGCCAAATAATCTGTGAGTCTTTCAGCCATTGCTGTGTGCCCCAGCGTACACATACCCTTTTCTAACGTATGCCAAACAAGGAAATCTAATGGTAATAGATAAGGATGGCAGGAAGAAAGCAATCTAGAACCAATTATTTCTTTTCTTTCTTCATAAAGAACCCTTAGGTGAGGAATGTGATTTGAGGTGCATCGAGAGGGGTCCTTAGTTTCTAAACACTGCCCCCCAGACCCTCAACACACACACACCCTGCCTCTACCTCCACGCAAAGATTGGACTCAATACTGAGGTCAGAGCTCCTCTACGTGGGATTATAGCAAAAAAGAACGCAGGAGAGGGGACGGTGGCTGGGGACACAGCAGATGGGCACTGCCAGGCAGGACTGCTCTGGGCATTGCCAGGGAGAGCCCGGACGCAAAAATGACAGTGAGAGGGGCCCCGGCAAGGGCTTCTAGGGCTTTGCTGATCCCCAGGCTCATGTGAGGGCTGACTAGCTTGGGCAGACAGATGCTTTTTCTTTTTTCCCCCAACAGAAACAAAAGGATGAAATCATTGGCATCACTGCTGGGCGCGGTGGCTCACGCCTGTAATCCCTGCACTTTGGGAGGCTGAGGCGGGTGAATCATGTGAGGTCAGGACTTCGAGACCAGCCTGGCCAACATGGTGAAACCCTGTCTCTACTGAAAATACAAAAATTAACCCGGTGTGGTAGCGGGTGCCTGTAATCCCACCTACTCGGGAGGCTGAGACACGAGAATCAGTTGAACCCGGCAGGCGGAGGTTGCAGTGAACTGAGATCATGCCACTGCACTCCAGCCTCGGCGACAGACCAAGACCCTGTCTCACAAAAAAAAAAAAAAAAATAAGAAAGAAAGAAAGAAAAAAAAGAAATGATTGGCATCAATTGGGCTCATTCAATGTAGATTACTGACATGTATTGTTTTGAAGATGGAAGAAATATAATTAATAAAAGCCCCCCCCAGCCTGCCTTTTGTGCTTCCCACGAATTCCTTATTGACGTCTGTATCTATCTCAAGGCGCAGATGAGCCATCATTTTCAGCTGCCCTGGATAGCGCGGAGACGAACAGTGTGGAATAACCACTCCTGGCATCTGTACACTCATCTTCTGCAGCTGCAATTTTTCTTCTGCAGCCTCAGTTTTCTCCATCACAGTGGTGGAATCAGAGAGGGAGTTTCCTGGAGCACAGTGCAGGTTCCCTTCAAGGAAGAGCAAAGTCCGCCCCAGTGCTGGAAGCTTTTTCGGGAGGCCTGAGGGCCTTCCCACCTTGGATCTCTCTCTCCAGGGCCACCGGACAACCGGTTACCTTTCAGGTGCCAGGCTTTAATGGGCGCGGGGGAACCATTTCCCAGCAGCGGCCCAGGAATCACACCTGCCTCACCTCTGGCCTTAATATGCCTCAGAAGGACTGAGGGCCGAAGGTCACCCCAGGGACCAGCAAGAGACCTAGGGGATAAAGACAGGATGTAGGGTGGAGGCTGCGGGCTTCTCTCCGCCCCTGGCAGCCTCTCGCCCACCTGCTTGCTAGTTTGACTTCGGTCCTGCCCATTGTCCCTCTTACACCCACCCACCCTGACCTCTAGAAAAATGAAACCTCCTTTGCATGCCAGGAAGCAGGGGAGTTCCCTGAAGTATGACTGCAAACCTGAAAGCAGCCCCAAACTAGTCTTCCATCACCACCTGGAAGGTAAGAGTTGGAAGAGAAACAGACAGCAACTTTTTTTTTTTTTTTTTTGAGACGGAGTCTCACTCTGTCACCAGGCTAGAGTGTGGTGGTGAGATCTCAGCTCACTGCAACCTCTGACTTCCTGGGTTCAAGCGATTCTCCTGCCTCAGCCTCCTGAGTTGCTGGGGTTATAGGCACACACCACCATGCCCAGATAATTTTTGTATTTTTAGTAGAGACGGGATTTCACCATGTTGACCAGGATGGTCTCCATCTCCTAACCTCATGATCTGCCTGCCTTGGTCTCCCAAAGTGCTGGGATTACAGGTGTGAGCCCTGGCGCCTTGGCCAGAAAGCAACTTTTAACCCCCAAGAGGCTGGCCAGGCGTGCTGGCCAGAGGGTTGCAACCCCACTGGGCAGATGAGGAAACCGAGGCTTATACTAGGTAAATGACAAGCTGAAAGCCCCACAGGAACTTGGGGTCAGAGCCAAGACTCCTATAAGTCCAGGAATCTCAAACTTAAGTGCCTATGGGAGCCAGGCGCATATAAAGAACATGTCTTTGGACACCAAGACATTTTGTATTGAATATTAAACATGCTCAAGTAGTCTTCACTTCTAGAAGAAACGTTCCCTCTCTGCCATTCTTCTTGAAACACTCCACCTTCTTGATCTACACAGTTTTCTCACTTTTTTTTTTTTTTTCAAAGAGACCGGGTCTTGTCACCCAGGCTGGTCTCGAACTCCTGGGCTCTAAAGATCCGCCCTCTTCGGCCTACCAAAGTGCTGGGATTACAGACATGAGTCATCATGCCCAGCTAATTTTTTATCTTTTTGTAGAGACGGGGTCTCACTGTGTTGTCCAGGCTGGTCTTGAACTCTTGTCCTCAAGTGATCGATCCTCCCGCATCAGCTTCTCAAAGTGCTGGGATTACAGGTGTGGGCCACTGCACTCAACACTGTTTTCTCACTTTTGATAGTCACAAGTACAAGAAATATTTGTCTACTCCAAGAAGATGTACGCACGTTTGTGAAGATAAACAGCAACAGAGCCTGACACCTTAGCTTGGGTGTGGTAGAGGTGGTGAGGATTCTGGTCCATTGCAGACCGCATGCTCTGCCTGCGGGGCTGGCCAGAGCTGGGGAGCTATATCTGAATGTGAACTTTTCAGGTTTTCAGTGTTGCCTCAAGTGTTTTGAAATGACTCGGCAGCCCCAGCACAACCACACCTGACCTGCAGGCCCCAACGTGCAGCCTCTACATTAGCCCTGAATGCCGGGGTGAATCCCCCACAGCTTAGAAGAGGGATGGAGGATGCAGAACTTCAAGGGCAACACTTCCGGCTGGGTGTGTGGTGGCTCATACCTGTAATTCCAGCACTTTGGGAGGCTGAGGCGGGAGGATCATTTGAGGCCAGGAGTTTGAGACCAGCCTGGGCAACATAGTGAGAGCCCATCTCTACCAAAAAAAAAAAAATTAACAGATACATAAAAAATAAAATAAACTTTTTTTTTTTTTTTTTAAGAAGGAGGGAATCCTTCAGACCAAGTAACCATCTAACAGAGCTTGGATGTTCATTACTTGTCGATAACAAGAGATAACTCAGTTAGGGGCTTAGCAGGAGGAGTACAGAGAGCTTTCTGGATGACTCAGGTTGTGACTGCTGGAACATACTAACTTTGGATGTTTTTTTCTTTTAGAAAAGGGACAGTATCCCGGCCGGGCGCGGTGGCTCATGCCTGTAATCTCAGCACTTTGGGAGGCCAAGACGGGCGGATCACGAAGTCACAAGATCAAGACCATCCTGGCTAACACGGTGAAACCCCGTCTCTACTAAAAAATACAAAAAACTAGCCGGGCGAGGTGGCGGGCGCCTGTAGTCCCAGCTACTCGGGAGGCTGAGGCAGGAGAATGGCGTGAACCCGGGAGGCGGAGCTTGCAGTGAGCTGAGATCCGGCCACTACACTCCAGCCTGGGCGACAGAGCGAGACTCCGTCTCAAAAAAAAAAAAAAAAGAAGAAGAAGAAGAAGAAGAAAACGGACAGTATCCCAAGGATGGTTCATTACAGCCCTGCCCCAAAGTAGAGAGGATGGATTTGTCTGTGTGTCTGATGGTGCATTGGAGACTGGGCTCTTGGATGCCATGCTCCCGGTAACCTCACCAGGAACTGGGATTCTATGGTGTGTGGCACCTTTGCTCAAATAAGGACTAGAACCTGGACAGAGGCTTGATTAATTTCTGTTAATGTCTCACTTTCTAATCTTAATTTTGGTCTTTTGCAAGTAGAAGATAGTCTATAGTCTCCTGGGCATAAAAAGGTAAGAAAGTGGCTATAAATGTAAGAATCCATCCATCCGTCTGTTCGTCCATCCATCAGTCTGTTTGTCCATCCATCCGTCTGTCCGTCCATCCATCCGTCCGTCCATGCGTCCATCCATCCATCCATCGATCCAGCCATTCATCCATCCATGGAGCAGATATTTAATGAGCAGCTATTTTGTGCCGGGAAGGCAATGAAATCAATTGGCAGGTCGTCACTGGGAAATAACAACAGAAAAGCAGTGATTTTGTGTGTGCATGCGCATTTTAAACTACTTAGTGATGATATAGCTGAATGAAACCACCCTGTAGAAGAACAGCAAATATTTTCATTCACTCATGTGTTAGTGTGTCATTGAAAAGAATTCTGGAGCAATGTACACTGTTTTAACACTGAAACTCTTTAAGAACGGCATCTCTGGGGAATCGTCAGTTTCTATGTTGCATATGTTTGTAGTATTCTGATTTATTATAACAAACAAACCTTACTTTCATAGCCAGAGAAAAACCAATGAAGTTAAATACTAGCAATTGTAATGGGAAGAGAAGTTGACAATAGCAAGTACTGGAGCAAGGGTGGAGAGGCAGGAGCTCTCACACTCCCTGGCTGGAAGCAGAGATTGGTGCAGTTTGAGGAAGTCACTGACCACATCTAGTTAAGGTGCACAGGCACACGCCCTTTGACTTGGCACTCCTACATCTAGGAATGTGCCCTAAAGGAATCCAAGTAAGTGGCACCAATGTGAACAAGATGCCAACTGCAACACTGTGATGGTGAAAAAAATCAGAAACCTACTTGTGGACCAGGGTGGCAGGGAGCATATCTATTGTGGAACATTCACACGGGAAAATTCTACCACCATTTCAAAAGAATAAACTCAACCCTGCAGGGATCAACATGGGTAAATCTTGAAAATAACACTGAGGCCAGGCACGGTGGCTCACGCCTGTAATGCCAGCATTTTGGGAGGCTGAGGCGGGCAGATCACCTGAGGTAAAGAGTTCGAGACCAGCCTGGCCAACATAGTGAAACCCCGTCTCTACTAAAACTACAAAAATTAGCTGGGCATAGTGGTGGGCACCTGTAATCCCGGCTACTCAGGAGGCTGAGGCAGGAGAATCACTTGAACCTGGCGGGTGGAGGTTGCAATGAGCTGAGATTGTACCACTGCACTCCAGCCTAGGCAACAGGGCGAGACTCCATGTCAAAAACAAAAACAAAAACAAAAACAAAAACAAAAACAAAGAAAGGAAGAAAAGAAAATAACTTTGAAAGAAAATAACAAGTGATATTGTGATATGTAAAGTTTGATTCCATTTAAGTATTTTCTTTTTCTTCTTTTTTTGTTTTGTCACTATTTCTCATTTTTCCTTCCACCAAATGTAGGTAAATTTTTAAACACCCAAAGCAGTGTTTGCTGTAAGTCTATTTATTGCTTCTGGATCCAAAAATAAATGGTAAAAGTCTAAAAATATGCGTGGGCATCATATACATCCACGTTGGCGGGCTGTTTCAGTTGAGGAGGAACATGAGGGGACTTTCAGCTATGTCTATAATATTGTATTTCTTTTTTTTTAGTTTTTTTTTCTTTTGACAAACTGCTGGGCATACTCAAATGCTGCATTTCTTCTTTAAAACATGATATGAAGTCAAGTAGGCAAATTTGGGTGATGGATCCACAGCTATTCATTTGTATTATTCTTTGTACTTTAAAATTTTTGCCAACCTGGTGGCTTTGAAATGATCTCATTGTTTTATTTTGCATTTCACCGATGACTTGCGGATTGAGTCACTTTCACATTGATTGTGTATTGCCAGTTCCCATTTTTCGTAATAGCATGAACAATGGAAGGTGAAATAAGGAATTTCTCTAGAAGGTGGTGAAAGGCGCAGGTGGAGGCCCCCTGCAGGCAGGTGGGCATTGGGGTGTGCAGCCAGGGCAGGTCTCACTGAGGTAGAGACCCCATGCTTGGGTAAGGCCAGCACAGAGGCAGCGGCGAAGCCTTCCAGGTGGTGAGTTTGCCCAGGGACGAATGTCAAGGGGGTGGCAGTGGCCGGAATGAATCTGCGGCTCCTCCACCTTAAGCTGAAGCACAGAGGAGCTGCCTGGGAGGGATGAGCTTGGTGCGTGGGGGTGATGGGAGCTGGCACCCAAGTTTCTAGAGGGAAGGAGGGGTCAGCAGAGCGAAGTGCGGCAGAGGTTCCTTGGGAGAGGAAGGCAGATGCATACTGTGAGATTTGTCCCACAGAAGTCTTAGGTGGCCTTGTTGAGGGCACTGTGTGGTGTGGGGACACCAACTGGAGACGGTCGAAGAGGGAGTGACAGTGACACTTTCAAAGGGGCTGCCCAGGAAGAGAAGTGGCGGCTGAGCGCAGTGGCTCACACCCATAATCCCAACACTTTGGAAGGCTGAGGCGGGCAGATCACTTGAGGTCAGGAGTTCGAGACCAGCCTGACCAACATGATGAAACTCTGTCTCTACTAAAAACACAAAAATTAGCTGGACGCGGTGGTGTGTGCTTATAGACCCAGCTACGTGGGGAAGAATGGCTTGTACCTGGGAGGTGGAGGTTGGAGTGAGCCGAGATCATGCCACTGCACTCCAGCCTGGGTGACAGAGTGAGACTCCATCTCAAAAAAGGAAAAAGAAAAAAGAAAAAAAAAGAAAAAAAAGGAAGACAAGTTGGGAGATGGGGGTGGAAGCCTGGAGAAGACAAAGGGGCGGGCCCAAGGGGAGAGGCTAAGGAGGCTAAGGGTTCGCTTGCACAAGCTCCCAGGCATTCTTGGAGTCCTCACTGCTCTGGGCTGGGCTGCACAAGGCACACAGGTCAGCTGGTAAGTCCCCACCTCAGTGCCCTCTCCACCAGGGCTGTCTGTAGGGCTAGAACACATCCTCAGTGCTAAACTCAGCCAGGCACAGTGGCTCACACCTGTGGCCACAGCACTTTGGAAGGCCAAGGCAGGAGGACCACTTAAGGCCAGGAGTTCAAGGCCAGCCTGGGCAACATAGTGAGATTCCCCCATCTCTACAAAAAAAAAAACACTTTAAACTAGTCGGGCATGGTGGTGTGCACCTGTAGTCCCAGCTACTCAGGAAGCTGAAGCGGGAGGATCTCTTGAGTCCAGGAGGTCAAGGCTGTAGTGAGCTATGGTTGTGCCACAGCACTCCAGCCTGATGACAGAGCAAGACCCTGTCTCTTAAGAAAGAAGAAGCTCGGCCAGGCATGGTGGCTCATGCTTGTAATACCAGCACTTTGGGAGGCTGAGGTGGGCAGATCACCTAAGGTCATGAGTTCGAGAGCAGCCTGGCCAACATGGCAAAACCCCGTCTCTATTAAAAATACAAAAATTAGCCAGGTGTGGTGGTGTGCACCTGTAATCCCAGCTAGTTGGGAGGCTGAGGCAGGAGAATCGCTTGAACCCATGAGGCAGAGGTTGCAGTAAGTTAGATCATGCCGCTGCTCTCCAACCTGGGAGACAGAGCGAGACTCTGTCTCAAAAAAAAAAAAAAAGAAAAGAAAAGAAAAGAAGAGAGAATGCTCAATCCTTCACAGAACAGCCTAGCTCAGTGACAGTGAACCCAGTGGTGGCAAAAAGAGGGATCAGCTGTCATTCGCTGTTTCTTTTTAATGTGCCAAACGCTGTGCTCAACATATCTATGCATGACCTCATTTCATCTCCCCTCTTTTCCATGGGGGAAGCACTGCGTCATCATCCTCAGGTCACAGCTGGGAAACACGAAGCTTGGAGAAGTGAAGCACAGAGCCCGAGACCACTCTGGGAAGTGGCAGAGCCGGGTTCCCATGTGAGGTGACTGCCTCCAGAACCCAGTGAAGAAATGACATCAGTGTGGGCCAGGGATGCACTCCTGCAGGAAGTGGGGTCCAGCCACTGTAGGCACAGGCCTGGGCAGGGGCACAGGGGCAGAATCATGGGGCCTGGGGAGATATGCAGGCAGCGCCATTTAGAAATGATGGTGATGCAGCTGATTTTACGAATGTCCTCATTGGCTGCCTGCTTGTCCCTCACACACTACACACTCATTTTCATTTTCTTTTTTGATTTTTTGTTTGTTTGTTTCAACATAGGGTCTTGTTCTGTTGCACAGGCTGGAGTACAGTGGTGTGATCATATCTCACTGCAGCCTCAACCCCCTGGGCTCAAGCGATACTTCCGTCCTCGGCCTCCCAAATAGCTGGGACTACAGGTGCACACCACCACGCCCAACTTGCACAGTCATTTTCTTACGGCACAAAGACACGTAACTCTGCACTTGTTCATCAACCTCTTCCTCCAAACCGGCTCTGAGCGAGTCACTCCTGTCTTACAAACACCGGCTTCCTGCTGTGGGGGAGACCACACCCATCTTAATTGATGGCAAAAGCCCCTTGTGATGTGGTTTTGTCAGCTCTTCACCTTCCTCTACCCTATTTGTGAGGGCTTTTTGTGACTGTTGAAGAGCATTCCACAGCCCCACCTCCCGAGCTTCAGTCCTGCTGCTGCTCTGCTCCTAGAGTGCCGCCGTTTCATTTCATACCAGTGCCCTCCGGGGACTTCAGGGCTTCACAGGTCTCCTAGGCTCCCTTGAGCTCATGTCTCCAGGACTGGCAGTGTACACTCAGCAGGGGCTCCACGGAGGGGCACCTCACACACCAACCCCAGGAAAGCCAGCATTCGACTTGAACCACACTGCACAATCAGATGCCACACAATTTTTGGAATTGGCATTCATCAGGAAAATGATTTAAAAGGTGAGGGATGCTGTTTATTGAATAAAGGATAGCATTACCCTCCCATGTGAGGCTCCCAGGAAAGAGTACCTGGTAAGCCTGTGCAATTGAGTACATTAGAGTCTTCTAAAGTTAAATTTGGAATTGGGACGAGGTAGGAAAAAATCTATGCTCATTGGATACAGAATGCAATTGTCGGTGCAGGAACTGAAGTATCTGCAGCAAATTATATTTAAGACTCTATTGTCGCAGGCGGATTAGCTAATGCTTGATTTTAAGTATAGGCTTCTAATGCTATTACTCCTGGTTAACTCTGCCTGGCAGGTAACCTTGTGGAACAAATGACTGCATTGCTTGAATAACATATTTGATCAAACAGGACAATTCTTTCAAAAATTGAGTTCTCTGTGGCAATTTGAGGCCTGTAATCAGCAAATTAGATGATTACAGCAGGGATAAAAATAGTCTTCTAACAATGTCCAAGGTAGAAATGTGATTTGAATTTCAAAATGTGGAACATGTGGTAGGAAAATGCACGGTTGGGTAAATATGAGTAGACATTATCAGATTTGATTTCTCTTTCTAGCCCTGCTCGGAGCTAGAGCCTCATTTTGCCCGAATAAACTGCAATCTCGTTTGTGTCTGAGTTAGAGGATGGACACGTATCGGGTGCCATGCTCCGAATCTTAAAGGGCTCCATGGCTCTACCTGCCTTAGAAACTAAAAGTCAGTGTGAACCTCAGCATCATGTATTTATCCACATGGTACCAAATAACCATCATGAAAGAGTAAGCTGTCTGTGTTCCACACAGGGAAGATGGCATTGGAAAACCCTCGACTCTCACCACCTGAGGACCAGGGCTTCTGTTTTGTTTTGTTTTTTGTTTTGTCGTTGTTGTTGTTAGGCACAGTGGGCAGAGAAATGACAGCAACTCTGGCGGACTCTAGCAAGTGAATTCTTTTTTGGGAGACAGGGTCTCACTCCCACGCTTAGGCTGGAGTGCAGTGGTACAATCATGGCTCACTGCAGCCTCCACCTCCCAGGCTCAGGTGATTCTCCCATCTCAGCCTCCTGGGTAGCTGGTACAGGCATGCGCCACCACAACCAGCTAATTTTTAAATTTTTTGTAGAGATGGGGTTTTGCCATATTGCCCAGGCTGGTCTTGAACCCCTGGGCTCAGGTGGTCTGTCCACTTTGGCCTCCCAAAGTGCTGGGATTAGAGGCGTGAGCCACTGTGCCTGGCCGCAAGTGAATTCTGTGAGCTGAGGCGGGATATGAAGATATGGTCCACCACAATCCAGTGTCTCCAGGGTTGGTGAATCACTCGCTCTTTCTCCATCTCTAACCCGAGGGTTACATCAAGGGGCCACATCACCTCCATTCTCTGGTCCTTCTTGCTAACGCATCTCCTCAGGACATCTGTTCACCCAAGTTGACTGAGCTGCCATTTTCACCCCAGTGTCTCTTGTGGCCTCCTCTGGCTTTAGCTGAATAGCAGAACATAAGTGACTTGGTCAAGGGGTATTTGCAGCCAATGAGAGAGAGGCCAAAGCATGGGTTGCTAGCAAGTGAAAAAAGCTCCTCTTACAGGGGAACTTTGATTTCCACTTACTAGCAGCTTTTAGGGTTCTTGAGTATAGACATGATTGATTAATATGGATGTCATTTACCCATTCGGGACTTAGCCTTTATTAGCACCAATGATTAAGAGCTGCCTGTGACAACACTGCCACTTAAAAAGCTTTGACTTCCAGAAATGCAGCATTCCAACAAGTTACATATAAGGCATTCTTATTTCAGCATATTCTAGCACTCTCTGTAATACAGTGGCTTGCTAAATGACCTGTGAATTAATGTTTACCTCAAATATGCTTTTTTCTTTTTTTCTTTTTTTTTTTTTTGAGATGGAGACTTACTCTGTCATGCAGGCTAGAGTGCAGTGGCATGATCTTGGCTCACCACACCCTCTGCCTACTGGGTTCAAGCGATTCTCCTGCCTCAGCCTCCTGAGTAGCTGGGACTTCAGGCGCCCACCACCACATCTAATTTTTTGTACTTTTAGTAGAAATGAGGTTTCACCGTGTTGGTCAGGCTGGTCTTGATCTCCTGACTTCAAGTGATCTGCCCGCCTCGAACCTCCCTAAGTGCTGGGATTACAGGCGTGAGCCATTGTGCCCAGCCTCAAATGTACTTTCAAATTTGCTGTTACCTCAATGTGTCAAGCTCTCAATGGAAATAGAAATGTTTTTAGTGCCATCTTTTTGCTTAGAAAATGCCAAATGTAGGCCGGGCACACTGGCTCACGCCTGTAATCCCAGCACTTTGGGAGGCTGAGGCAGGAGGATCATCCGAGGAGTTCAGGACCAGCCTGGCCAACACAGTGAAACCCTGTCTCTACTAAAAATACAAAAAAAATTAGCTGGGCCTGGTGGCAGGTGCCTGTAATCCCAGCTTCTCAGGAGGCTGAGGCAGAATTGCTTGAACCCGGGAGGCGAAGGTTGCAGTAAGTCAAGATGACACCACTGCACTCCAGCCTGGGTGACAGAGTGAGACTCTGTCTTAAAAAAAAAAAAAAAAAAAAAAGCCAAATGTAAGTTAACCACTTTTAGGATTTTGCCAAGTCACTTACAAATGAATGCCATTAAAAATTCACTGCTTTTTTTTTTTTTTTTTTGACAGGGTCTCACTCTTATCGCCCAGGCTGGAGTACAGTGGCACGATGTCAGCTCACTGCAACCTTCGCCTCCCAGGTACAAGCGATTCTTTTGCCTCAGCCTCCCAAGTTGCTGGGACTACAGGAGCACACCACCACAAAACCAGCTAATTTTTGTATTTTTAGTAGAGACAGGGTTTCACCATGTTGGCAAGGCTTGTCTCAAGCTCCTGGCTTCAAGTGATCTGCCTGCCTCAGCCTCCCAAAGTGCTGGGATTACAGGTGTCAGCCACCACGTCCAGCCAAAAACTCACTGCTTTTTTTTTTTTTTTTTTTTTGAGATGGCGTTTTGCTCTTGTGGCCCAGGCTGGAGTGCAGTGGTACAATCTTGGCTCATTGCAACCTCCGCCTCCCGGGTTGAAGCGATTCACCTGCCTCAGCCTCCCGAGTAGCTGGGATTATAAACATGTGCCACTATGCCCAGCACATTTTGTACTTTTAGTAGAGACGGGGTTTCTCCATGTTGGTCAGGCTGGTCTTGAACTCCCGACCTCATCTGCCTGTCTTGGGTCCCAAAGTGCTGGGATTACAGGTGTGAACCACCACGCCCAGCCTTAATTTTTGTAATTTTACTAGAGATGGGGTTTCACCATGTTGGGCAGGCTGGTCTCGAACTCCTGATCTCAAGTGATCTGCCCAATTCAGCCTCCCAAAGTGTTGGGGTTACAGGAGTGAGGCACTGCGCCCAGCCGCATTTTCTTTTCCTTTTTTTTTTTAAATTTTTTTTTGAGATGGAGTCTTGCTGTTGCCCAAGCTGGAGTACAGTGGTGCAATCTCGGCTCACTGCAAGCTCTGCCTCCCGGATTCATGCCATTCTCCTGCCTCAGCCTCCCAAGTAGCTGGGACTACAGGTGCCCACCACCATGCCCAGCTAATTTTTGTATTTTTAGTAGAGATGGGGTTTCACCATTTTAGCCAGGATGGTCTCGATCTCCTGACCTCAGGTAGTCCTCCCACCTCAGCCTCCCAAAGTGCTGGGATTACAGGCGTGAGCCACCGTGCTCGGCCGCATTTTCTTCTTAAAAGCAGTTTTAGGCTACTATGTTAAAAGTTCTCCAAAGAAAAATTCACTTATTCTTTAGGTTAAGATTTGGGTAAGGACAAAAAAAAAAAAAAAAAAAAAAAAAAGCATTAAATCAGGCTAATTACAGATTCCTTATGGCCTTTAACCAGTCCTAAGAAGGAAGTTATACCTAGGAATCCTCTTCGGTGTGGACATGACCTCACCACTACTGCCATCGATGGCCAATGAACCTGATGTGAGCAGCCACCAGTGCAGGGCGTGGTGAGAGAAATACCAGGTGGACTCCTTGCTTCCAGCTCAGGGGGCACCAGGAGGCAGACAGGCTGCACCTGAAGCCCACTTCTAAAGTTTTCTTTCCATCAAATACATTGAAAAATGTATTTAACCGAAAGAGTTAAGCCTCAGGGCTGGGTGAGGTGGCTCACACCTGTAATCCCAGCACTTTGGAAAGCTGAGACGGGCGGATCACCTGAGGTCAGGAGTTTGAGACCAGCCTGGCCAACATGGCGAAACCCCATCTCCATTAAAAATACAGAAATTAGCTGGGTGTGGTGGCACATGCCTGTGGTCCCAGCTACTTAGGAGGCTGAGGCAGGAGAATCACTTAAACCCGGGAAGCAGAGGCTGCAGTGAGCCAAGACTGTGCCGCTGCACTCCAGCCTAGGTGACACAGCGAGACCCTGTCCCTGTCTTCGAAAAAAAAAAAAAAAAACTTGAGCCTCAAGAAGTATGAAGTCAAAAAAGATAACTTGACATAGTCACAATTAAGGCTTCTACCTTACGTTACCAGACACAGCTCATAAAACCAGCTGTCTCAAAGACAGTATTATCTTTATTAAAAAACGGATAGATATAGCAGCACTTACAAAACAGAGTTCATTCAAAGGCATTGTACACTGTCAACTGATAATGTGGAGACAGCAACCCCCTGCTTAGCTGGTTGTGGGCTCTGCACAACATTTGCCTGCAACCACCTGCTCCACTTGGTACAATGCAGCCCAGAACACCCGCGGGGAGAGCCACGCCACTGTGGCCCTCCACAGCTTCAAGCCTTTGTTGTTGTGTGAGTCCCTCAGGTCAAGTAGCACCTTCCATAGCAGCATTGGGAGCACGCACTGGTGTCTGGAGGTGGCTGGTGTACTTGACCCACTTATTTAAAAAAAATCTATAAGCATTCAATAAAAAACACTTTGCCCTGTTTGATGCCATCCACAGAAATACTTCTGTTGTGGAAGAAACACTCTTCCATTTTAGATATCTGTAAAAGCAAACGCACGCCTCCGCTGCAACAGACAGAAGAGAACGTGGAGCAGGCGCTTCCGTGTGACTGTCTTTGGTGGAGAAGGATGGGGTGGTCACGCCATTTCTGGCTCGCTGCTCTGCTTCTTACTGCTCTGTGGAGGGGTGAGGAGCCCACTGGGGAGAGGAGAAGCCCTATTTTGTTCAGACAACATGGCTTTCTTTGCTCGGGCTTTGTCCTGTCAGTAAGAATAAAAGGGACAAAATGTTAAAGTACAACATATCCTTGGGCTTCAACTACCATAGGCTTTTTCTTTTTCTTTTTTAATTTTTTTTCCCCCCCCAAGATGGAGTCTCGCTTTGCCACCCAGACTGGAGTATGGTGACGGGATCTCGGCTCACTGCAACTTCCACTTCCCGGGTTCAAGCGATTCTCTGCCTCAGCCTCCCGAGTAGAGTAGCTGAGATTATAGGCACCCACCACCATGCCCAGCTAATTTTTGTATTTTTCATAGAGATGAGGTTTTGCCATTTTGGCCAGGCTGGTCTCGAACTCCTGACCTTGGGCAATCTGCCCGCCTCAGCCTCCCAAAGTGCTGGGACTACAGGCATGTGCCACCATGCCTGGCTAGTTTTTAAATTTTTTAGGGACAGGGTCTCCCTATGTTGCCCAGGCTAGTCTCGAACTTCTGTGTTCAAGCAGTCCTTCTGCCTTGGCCTCCAAAAGCCACTGTGTCTGGCCACTATGTCTTTTTCTATGGAGGTGAGTAAAGGAAAAAAAAATATCAAAGAACACTTTAGAACTCTGTGGTCTATATGATAGTGAGATACAGCATCAATTTGCCAGGATTTTTCTTGTTCAAGGAATTAAAATTGGAATTTCTCAAGGATATTTGGAGCCTGCCTGAAGAAAAGTGAACAGGTTATTTAGGCAGTTTTTTTTTTTTTTCTTTTGAGACATAGTTTTGCTCTGTTGCCCAGGCTGGAGCTGGAGTGCAGTGGTGTGATCTCAACGCACTGCAACCTCCGCCTCCTGGGTTCAAATGATTCTCCTGCCTTAGTCTCTCGAGTAGCTGGGACTACAGGTGCCCACCACCATACCTGGCTAATTTCTGAATTTTTGGTAGAGACAGGGTTTCACCATGTTGGCCAGGCTGGTCTTGAACTCCTGGCCTCAAGAGATCGGTCCACCTTGGCCTCCCAAAGTGCTGGGTTGACAGGCCTGAACCACTGCGGCTGGCCTATTTAGGCAGTTTTAAGAATTTGGGCAAGAAGGACTGAAAGAAAGAGCAGCACTGACCAGCAATTCCAAGCTGTCTCTGTGGGTCTGTATGTTGTGTGCATCTTCATCAGCAACGCCCCTGAAGTGCTTCAGTTTTGAGCTCCCCGTCTCCCTTATAACCATGGCAAATGGAACCATCCACTTGACACAGTTCTCTATGTCGCACCACTGATACCCTGCAGTGAAGACATCGTGGGCTTAAGCTGAGGCTGACAACTGAGTGTAAGCTTAGTACACCTTGTTTGTGCGCGCATTGGAAAGCCTACTTACCTGAAACCTTTTGCGTCAATTCAGATGAAGAGAAATGATACAAGGCTGAAGCAGCAAGTATACCATAAGGAAATTCGAGGCAGTCAACATCCAGGACACAGAGATCCAACAGCTACGGAGAAGAAAAGAATGCTGAGATGGATGCCACCACACGCCTCTTCTAGAGTTCCTCACTCCAGCTGCAGGGAAGGTGGCCCCACGGACGTGATGGAGCCACTTACCTCTGCAATCTGTATAAAGATTTGCTGGGGATACTGCGGCAGTAGCACTTCATGTAAGTCATTTAGATATGCAACCTGCATGTATACATTCAGCCAGGACACAATAGTCAGGGGACTTAAACGCCACTTAAGGGCCTAAAGGAAAACAGAGAGAAAAGAGACCGATGATTGAGAAAAGAAGTTCAAAATGCAGCCATGTTCCACGCCACAATGTGTCCAGCTGGAGAACACGTCCCAGAGGCACTCACACTTCAGGTGGAAAAGATCTGACATATGCATTTTAAAAATGGCTGGAAAATTCACCGGAACCCACCTTCATAATCATTAATTCCATGGTGAGAATTTCATCTCCTGAACAAGCTCCATCTGTCACATACGCAAACTGGTGCAACTTTGGAGGATAGATTTCCTGAAAGGAAATAAAAGATGGCACTAGTACCAAAGCCAGTCTCTAACAGTCTCAATTTATAATGCATCCAAAATGACTTCTCAGCACCCTGGCATGGAAAGAGAGAAGACGCACTGATGGGATTAACACAGAAGCCACTCTAATGGTTCAACATGTGTTCCTTGTAAAAAAAAAAAAAAAAACTCCTCCCATCCACCCTTAAATAAATGGATGGAACTTTGACTCACTGTGGGTACTTTTGAAATATCCCCTTTTCAGTACCTTTAACACGTTTGAAAGTTGGGCCCATACACCCTTTGATAATCATACACAAATTTTTAATCTTTTCTTTTTTTCTTTTTAGACAGAATTTCCCTCTGGTGCCCAGGCTGGAGTGCAGTGATGGATCTCGACTCACTGCAATCTCTGCCTCCTGGGCTCCAGCGATTCTCTTGCCTCAGCCTCCCGAATAGCTGGGATTACAGGCGCACGCCCCCACGCCTGGCTAATTTTTGTATTTTTAGTACAAACGCTGTTTCACCATGTCTCAAACTACTGGCTTCAAGTGACCTAGCTGCCTTGGCCTCCCAAAGTGCTTGGGATCATAGGCATGAGCCACCACCCCGGGCCCAAAATTATAATCTTAGTTCAAAGATCAATTTTTTTTTCTTTGCTCAAAGTAACTACACGAACCTAGGTCTTCCATACCCTCACTACTTTTCTCTTCCCGGTCACTTTCCAGCCTCTTTTCTTTTTGGCATGTGTCTTAACTTTTAGGGTAGCAAATTAGAAAAATTTAGGACGAGTGCATAGACAAAACACCAACCTCTTCTCCCAGTCTCAGTGGAGCTCAAGAAATAACACACATTATAGAACGAATACTTGAAAATGAGTTACCTCAAGTTTGGCTGCAATAAATAAAGATGAAATCCCAATAAGCTGTAAAAGAGTTTTCACAACATTTTCTTGTGTCGCCATATACCGGTCAAAGAAATCCTGTGCCAAGTAAAAGGTCTCCCTATGAAGTTTATAGACTTCACACACCTGAAAACATATTAAGTAAGTTTTAGAACGGTTACTTGAGGAAGGGGAAAAAAAAAACCAAAAACAAACCTTATAATGACTTTGGTGAAGGACAATATAGGACAATATTAAATGCAAAGTTCCTGAACTCAACAATTGATGTTTGTTAGTTTGTTTTTTGTTTTGAGACAGCGTCTTATTCTGTCACCCAGGCTGGAGTGCAGTGTTGTGATCTTGGTTCACTGCAACCTCCGCCTCCCAGGCTCAAGCAATTCTCTTGCTTCAGCCTCCCGAGTAGCTGGAATTATAGGCACCCGCCACCATGCCCAGATAATTTTTGTGTTTTTAGTAGAAATGGTGTTTCACCATGTTGGCCAGGCTGGTCTTGAACTCCTGGCCTCAAGTGATCCGCCTGCTTCAGTCTCCCAAAGTGATGGGATTAAGGGATGAGCCACTGTGCCCAGCCTAACAACTGATAGGTTTTAAATGAGGGGCCCTCTGGCCTGTCCCACCCTCACCTGCCTAGGATGTGAATCATCCCCCTGCCCGCACATCCCCGTGGAGCAGGCCACCTGCCTGTTAGTCACTCAGTAGCACACAGGTTATCAGATGGACTGTCACAGCACAGCAGTGCTGGTGTTCAAGCAAGCAGCCCTTATTTTACTGAACAATGGCCCCACAGGGCAAGAGTACTGAGGCTGGCTATTTGGAAACGCCAAAGAGAAGCTATGAAGTGCTTTCTTTAAGTGAAAATGTGAAAGTAGAGGATTAAAAACATAGCATAGCTAGAGCTCAGTACTATCTGTGGCTTCAGGCATCTCCTGCAGGTCTTGGGATGTACCCCTGAGGATGAGGGGTACTTTTGTAGTTACATATTCAATTTCTACATGTTTTCATGAAACGGGTCTGCCTGAGATGTCCGTCTTTTCAGAAGAAAAGCCCACTTCTCATCCATTCAAGTCTTACAAGGTTGTCTAGGAAGTTTCCCTTAATCAGAAACTATAAGCTACTGCAGTTCATCCCAGTAAGAGAAATACTACCAATAAAACCTCTCTTATGTTTAACCATTATCTATCAAATTTTGTTATACTTGTTCTTTTGATTAACTGTTAAAGAGAAACAAAATAGTGTGGATCAAGAAAAGATTTGAGTTGGGTGCTGTAGCACACACCCGTAATCCCAGCATTTTGGGAGGCCAAGGCAGGCGGACCCCTTGATCCCAGGAGTTGGAGACCAGCTGGGGCAACACAGTGAGACACCATCTCAACAAAAAATAAAAAATTGGCAGGGTGTAGTAGCTCATGCCTGTAGTCCCAACGACTGGGGAGGCTGAAGCGGGAGGACTGCTTGAGCCCGGGAATTGGAGCCTGTAGTGAGCCGTGACTGCACCACTACACTCCAGCTTAGGTGACAGAGCAACTCTGTCTCAAAATACAGAAGCCACTCCAATGGTCCAAATATCTTTAAAAATGTGGTAAAAAAAAAAAATCGAGACAGAGTCTCATGGTCACCCAGGCTGGAGTGCAGTGGCACTATCATGGCTCACTGCAGGCTCCAACTCCCAGGCTCAAACAATCCTCCCATTTCAGCCTCCATAGTAGTTGTGACTACAAGCGTGAGCCACTATACCCTGACAATTTTTTATGTTTTGTTGAAATGGGGTCTTGAGGGCCAGGTGCAGTGGCTCACACCTGTAATCCCAGCACTTTTGGAGGCCAAGGCAGGCGGATCACCTGAGGTCAGGAGTTCAAGACCAGCCTGACCAACATGGAGAAACCCCGTCTCTACTAAAAATACAAAATTAGCCAGGCATGGTGGCGTATGCCTGTAATCCCAGCTACTCAGGAGCCTGAGGCAAGAGAATCGCTTGAAACCGGGAGGCAGAGGTTGCAGTGAGCCGAGATCGCACCATTGCACTCCAGCCTGGGCAACAAGAGCGAAACTCTGTCTCAAAAAAAAAAAAAGGAAAAGACATGGGGTCTTGCTATGTTGCCCAGGTTAGTCTCCAACTCCTGGGCTCAAGGGATCCTTCTGCCTTGGCCTCCCAAAGTGCTGGGATTAGAGACATGACCCACCGCGCCCAGCCAGGATTTGAACAGTATATTTTATTAGAATAAATGGGAATGGTGGCAAAAGGGAATGGATTCCAAAAAGTTAAAAAGAAACAATGTCAGACCTGTTTAAGATAAACTTGTTCACATGTGTTTATAATTTATGACAGTAGCTATCAAAGAGGTGATATATGCATTCCAGTGGGTACATTTAAAAGCAGTTTAGCCAGGCACGATGGCTCACGCCTGTAATCCCAGCACTCTGGGAGGCCAAGGCAGGTGGATCACAAGGTCAGGAGTTCAAGACCAGCCTGGCCAACATGGTGAAACCCTGCCTCTTCTAAAACTACAAAAATTAGCCAGGTGTGGTGGCGTGTGCCAGTAATCCCAGCTACTCAGGAGGCTGAGGCCAGGAGAATCGCTTGAACCCCTGAGGCAGAGGTTGCAGTGAGCCGAGATTTTGCCACTGCACTCCAGCCTGGGTGACAAAGACTCCATCTCAAAAAAAAGAAAAGAAAAAAAAAAAAAAGATTTCAGAAATTCTTGCTAAGAATACAAGCAAAACAGAAAGACCACCTCAGTAAATATACCATATAGCTTCAGAGATGGAGAACGTGTCAAGGGAATCAACCACACAGAGATCCTAATACACAAAAATGCTGGAAATGCTCAGTGCTTTCATGAAGCCAACAGGAAGACTCAAGCTCACCTCCATTAACCAATCCAGAAGAATTGCTCGCATTTTTGGCTGCAGAAGAGGGTGTTGCTCAAGAAAGTGCTGATCCCTTAAGTATGTCTTTTCCTTGTTTAACATGATTTTCCAGACTTCCTCTCTATTTGCCCAGCTACAACAAAACACACAACAAAAATGAGGCCCATACAGGGGTGAGAATGCGTCCATGCTATGAGGGATAAAGGGGAGTATGGAGTAAGAGACCTGGAAGCCACGTGGTAGAGTCGGCACTGACCTCAGTACAGGCAGCGGGGAGCCTCTGGATGGTGCAATAATCCGAGGCTTGCACGTTGAGTTTGGGTAAACCCGCTCATCATCTTCTTTGTCAGGTGTGGGGATCAGGGAGCAGGGGTCTGCACAGCCTGTATTATTGTCCCAAGGCTGTAAATGAAAAATACACAGGAGAGGTGAGATAAGATGCAAACAGCTCCTACATTACCCAAAAACACTGCAAAGTCACTTGCAACTCAGTAAGATACTGGGCATGACCTCTGAAAGTGCTTCCAAAAAGATACATTATGGTATTTTTTGTCACAACTCAAAGATTTGTTTTTTAGTGAGTACAACGCATCTACTAAAATTTCACAAAAGGAAAACAGAATTGTCAATAAAAATATTTACATAAGCACTTCACATTCATTAGTATAAAAGATCAAAAGTGTAAATTGGCTGCCATATATATTAAAGTCCCCTCAGTTTAAAACAAAAACCCACCAAATGTGACATTTTTTTTTGTTGCGCAACTAGCCAAATATGTTAAACAATAAAGGACTTTCTCTTTTCCTTAACTCGAAACAAACAGAATTAATATCCACCTAGTTAAAACCAAATCAAGTGATGGTCACAGGTCATACTATGAAGTCTACAGGAAGCTAGCCTAGATACTCCTTAAGACCTCTGAATCTCCTGAGTCTTGCAGGCTAATTCAAATACCCAATAAAATAAGGAACTATTATAAACCAAAGCACTATGCTTTTCTTTTAAAGGTTTCAGATATGTATTCAGTTTTCAGTATCTGAAACTAAAGTTCATTTAGAATATTTTCTTTTTTAAAGCTATTCCTACTCTAAGATGTCTGTTTGATTTTTAAAGTTATAAAATGGTAACTCTGCTGAAGATATTAGGCAGGTAACAATCCCACTAGCATGGAAGCCGTATGAAAGTCTGAGACTTGGCTTTTTTTTTTTTTTTTTGAGACAGGGTCTCCCTCTGTTGCCCAGGCTGGAGTGCAGTGGTGCGATCTCAGCTCACTGCAACCTCTGCCTCCTGGGGTCAAGCCATCCTCCTGCCTCAGCCTCCTAAGCAGCTAGGACTTCAGGCATGCACAAGCACGCCCAGCTAATTTTTGTATTTTTTGGTAGAGATGGGGTTTTGCCATGTTGTCCAGGCTGGTCTCGAACTCCTAGACTCAAGCCATCCTCCTGCCTTGTCTTCCAAAAGTGCTGAGATTACAGGCCTGAACCACCGCACCTGGCTTTTTTTTTTTTTTTTTTTTTTTAAAGCAGAGACCACTGCCAGCCAGCCTGGCGGTGGTCTCTGCTTTAAAAAATTGGACAACTGGGGTCACTATAATGAACGTGGAAACTTGGGCTCTAAGTGCTACCTCAAAGACACAGCACAGAGTGGTGACCACAGCACATTGGTCGCCTTCAGAGGAAGCCCAAACACTTTCAGTTGGAAGAGCAAAGCCAGATAAAGCTCTTCCCCACCCAATGTACAAAGAATTGGGCATGCAAATTATCCATGACAGCTCCTGCCAACAGCTGTGCGAGCAAGGCTGCTTCCTTTCAGTTCTAGTACCATGTGCGGGTGGCATTTCCTTGACTCAAAAAGGGTCACATTACAACCGCTGTAAGTTGTTCTTCATTCAGGAAGAATGAATTCTAGTCTTGAAGGCATAATGCTGGGTGCCGCCCTCTAAGGCCAGCTGGCTGGCACATCTGAGAGCAGGCCTTTGGACATAGATGAGTCCAGCAGCAGTTCCCAAACAAACTAGGTGAACCATCAGCAGACAAACAGTTTCCAAAGTTGGCCTTTTAGGGACCAGTGGATGAGGTAGAATAATTAAGTCTATGTCCTTAACTTGAGTGTACACCAAGTTTCAAAGCAAGATCTGTCTGACTTTATTTAGGAAGGAATGAGATAACAGCAAGAGACCAACGGGATTCCTAACCACTCCATCTCCTCATACCACTTTTTTCCTTATGTAGGATTATTTTCTGAAAAGTAACAGTCCAGGATTCCACTTCAATAGAAAGACTGAGTCTTGTGCAAAAAAATTAAACAACAAAATGGACGTGTTAAGTAGGTCTTAGATAAAAGGGTATTCTTTTCATTAAGAACAGGCTAAGATGAAAATTAAAAAACTTCCATGTGGTCTTGATGAAGCAGTTACACAAGAGTTTAGCACAATGGCTCCAAGTAGCTCAAAACTGTCGTACTGGGGTGAGCTATAACTCCAGAGAAAAGTTCTGTATGTCAACAGGGAAAAAGGTTCTGTGGCACCCCCAAGTTCTAGTTTCATGAATCTCCACAAAGAAATAACAAAGATACTGCTCCATACATAGACAGCTAATGTTTAAGCTATCTACTCTACAAAATGTACAGAAATCTGTTGTCTTTAATCTCTGGATAACCACGAAAATGCCTTCTAGTGGGAAATGGTACAGCTATTCTGGCAGCACAGCTATCCACACTGTGGCCAGGGGACAGAGCCACAATCCGTCCCAGGCACCCTCGTCACTACTCAGGCTATCCTTGAGAACAGACATGCTTCTAAAACTCCAAGAATGTAACAGGGACGGCCCTGCTTCATCTTCAGCTGGAAGTTTCTTTTTTATTCAAAACACAGCTGGGAAAATAAACAATCCTGATTTCACAAAGTCAGAATTCATTTTATAATACCTAAAAAATCAACTTGCTTGATTTGAACGTACTTTTTTTTTAAGGGGAGAAAAAAAAAAAACAAACTTGGGATATGCCATCTTATTTCCTTCTCTGAAATGATTTCTTTGAATGAAAAAGGAAATCGGCAACCCTTTCTTCAATAGTCAGTGGACCCTCTTCAGAAATGCTTATTTTGGGGGATCTTACAGTGACAACTGCTATTTAGAACACGGCCTATTGAGTGGAAACCCTTCACACTTCCAGATGAACTACCCTGGCTGCTGCTCTGCACAGTGAGGTGCTCCTCTGCTAACCTAGCTGGGATCCCTGTACTCAGGTGGAACACTGTTTCTGTTCAGCGTTTATCTGTGATAGAGTCAGAAGGCCTGACCAGCTAGTTTAGAGATAGGCTGTTTCCCCGCACTGGAGCCATAACTACAGTCTCCAGCCATTTCTGAAAGTAAAGAGATAGTACAAGCTTTTCCTGCAAGAAACTTCTGATATTATAATGATCATCACACTGCATGCAGGAAATTTGGCAGGAACTCCATCAGGAGAGAAAAGAAAAGCAGTCAAAAAAATGTGTTGAGACACCACCTATCATTACACTGAATGTTCCACTGATACTCTTGCTGAGGTCAGGCTGAGCTGGGGATCAATGCAGGTAATTGCTGGAGGGGCTAGAAGAACTTCCAGGGCCAGAAAGAGAAGAATTTGAAACCTGACCTATAGAAGACGGAGGAGGTCCTTAAGCACCATGACAAGAAAAATAGGTGTAGATGGGGGGGAAGTTGTTGCTTATAAACACCCAGGAATCCTCCCCCAGTTCACCAGCTTTTACAGACAAGGCTGAGGGCCCAACTTTGCCCCTGGGTGGCACAGGACTCTGGGTTACTTTCTTCCTCTAACTGAGTCTCAGTTTCCTCCTGGGCAGAAGGGGAGGACTGAATAATGTGATGTCCATTCTGGTTCTTCCAGGCATCAGCACATATCTGTAATCTCAGACGGTGCCAGTCAGGAACACCAAACTTCCTGGAATCCCAGGACTGGCAGAGGCCAGTACCCACTGACAGGTACAGGGCCATATGGGCTGTGGCTGCATTTGAGAAGTTCACTCTCACCAGTGTCTCCAGCGAGACGAGAGCATGAAACCCCATGTGACCCACAGGGAGAAGGACCTCCACAGAGGCCCAACCCCGGGCGGACCTACCTGGCTCCCACACTGGTCCCTCGCCGTCCTGTCGATTTTGGCCATTTCTTCATCTGGATCCTGCAAAAACTAACATGAAGCCCACCCCCATGACCCCAAGGAAACACACCAAACAAGACAAAAACAGAGAGAGAGAAGAAGAGAAAGTTGATCAGGTTATGAGCACCGTTCCAGCCCAAGGGACCCCCCCACCCGCCGTAGGCAGAGTCAAGTAGGGTACCCAGGTGAGATGGGGGGGTGCTCCTCAACCTGTCTCTTTTGTACTCACAACGGCCACGTTTGCCTTCCTCTTCCTGGAGCGAGCCGAGAACTCTGCGCCGCCGTCCTCCTTCATGGTGTCCCGCTCCTTCGCATCCCTGTGGACCCGGGTGGCACCAGGCCGGGTGAGCACCCGCGGCCGCCCCTCCCCCACGCCACCCGTCCCGTCCCGTCCGGCCCCGCGGCGCAGGCACTCACCGCTCCCTGCGCTCCCTCGGCATGATGGGGCTGCTCCGGCCTGAGGCCTGCGGGGCGGCGCGGGGTGAGGCGGCAGCGGGGTCAGGCCGCGGGCCCAGCACCCCTCCCCCCCTCGCGCGCGGGCGGCCGGGCGGGCCAGGAAGATGGCCGATGGCGGGGTGGCCTGTCACCCGCGACCCGCGCCCCCGCCGACCCCCGACCAGGGGTCCCGCCGCCTCCGCCGCCCTCGCCGGTCCGTCGCCTCCCGGGGCCCAGGCTGCCTCAGTGTCCCCTCCGCCCCGCTCCGCCGCGCTCCCAGCACCCTCCCGGGGCGCCCCGCGCCGCCGCCCGGGGACCCGCGACCCGGCCGCACCCCGCCCCCACCCAGCTCCCAGGCGCGGTCCGGGCCTCAGGAGTCCCTGTCCGCAGCCCGCGGCGGGAGCCTCACCAGGGTCTTGTCCGCGGCAGGCGGCGCGCTCCAGTCCCGGCAGGCGGCGGCGGCGGGAGTCGGCGGGCAGAGCGCGCGGCGGTGGCGGGATCCGCGCCTGCCCCCTACACCGCGCTGGCGGCCGCGCCGGCTGCTCCTGCGCCCGGCTCAGAGCGGGACATTTAAAATCCCTGCGCGCGGAACCGGCCCCGGCCCGCCCTCGCGCCGCCCCGCCGCGACTCCCAGCCCCTCAGCGGCCGCGCGGGACCCGGAGCCCGTCCCGCCCAGTCCCTCGCCCCGCCCCCGGATCCGCCCATCCGCGGCCCCGGCCAGCGAGGCGCAGGGACCGGGATCAGGGGCGGGGCCGGCGGGCGGGGCGGGGCCAAGTGACAGGGCCTGCGCGCCGAGGGCCCGGCGCGGGGCGCGGGGCGCGGGACGCTGGGCGGGGCGGCGGGCGGGACGCGGGAGAAGTCTGGCGCGCGGCGGCGAGGGGCGGGCCGCGGGCGCCGGGGGCGGGGCCGAGCGGCGCTGGAGCGGCAAAAAGCCGCGTGGCTGGCGCGGGTGGAATGTAAACACGGCGGGCGGCGCGGGTTCGGGCCCCGGCAGGGTCGAGCCGGGGGGATGTGAGGGGACCCTACACGAGGAGCGCCGCCCGCCTTTCCGCCGCGCGCGCTGTCCCGCCAGGCACGCCCTCCCCGCCCCCGGGACGCCGGGTTCCGGGCCTTGAGTCCGGGGCGGGGACATCCCCAAGGTCACTGCGCCTGTGCCTTGGCCTAGAACCAAAGCTTCAGGCCGCGGGGTCTGGGGCTCCCTGGGGACCGACTGCTATTCCTGGCCGCCTGTCCATTCATCCATCAGTGCATTGGGTCGTTCATTCATTCATTCAAGGAATCTGTGAGTTCCTTCCATGCGCCCCTTCCATA
Source organism: Theropithecus gelada (assembly GCF_003255815.1). NCBI lineage: Eukaryota > Metazoa > Chordata > Mammalia > Primates > Cercopithecidae > Theropithecus > Theropithecus gelada. The sequence continues at coordinate 50,145,970 of NC_037687.1, forward strand.
CGCGCCCCTCCCCCGCAAGCCCTTCCTGGCGTTCTGAATACCTTTCTGACCCTGGGATTCCCTTGCACCCCATCTCTCACTTAAAGCCTTCCAGTTGAGGCGGGGCGCGGTGACTCACGCCTGTAATCCTAGCATTGTGGGAGGCCGAGACGACCGATCCCTTGGGGTATTCGAGACCAGCCTGGGTAACAGTGAGACCCCATTTCTACAAAAAAAGAAACAAAAAGCCTTCCAGTTGTTTCCCATAAGGATCAAATACACGCTCCCTGTCCTAGGCTACAGGCTCCACAGGACTTGGCCCTGACCCCCCACCCTCAGACCTCAGGCCTCCCCTCCACCGCTGCTCTGTCTTTCTCCCTCAAGACTTGTATTTTTTCTTGGCGGGGTCGGGGGGGGTGGCAGGTAGGGATAGGGTCTTGCTCAGGCTGGTCTCAAACCCATGAGCTCGAGCGATCCTTCTGCCTTGGCCTTCCAAAGTGCTGAGAGCCCAGCCCCTACACAGTCTTGGTGCCTCTCTGTTTCTTGTCTCTCTCCCCCCCTTGCTTATCTTGCTCACTGCTGTATCCCTCAGTTCTTGGCATAGTGCCTGGACCAAGGGAGACACTTAAATTGTGTTTCTGAATGAACGTTTGAAAGACAGGCACTGGCCAAGCCCTTGCAGAGTTTACCGGCTAATGAGAGAGACAGATAGGGAACGGTAATCACCTCAGAGTACCCTCTGTACTCAGCTTCAGGAAGACGTGTGTAAAAGAAGGCTCTGGAATGCTCCCAGGGCCCTTCTTGAGCTAAAGTCTCAGTCCTGTCCCTCACCCTCCCCTAATGACCATTTTCTTGAAGTTAGATCCAGGGTCTTATCAAAGAGGCTCACAAATTTGTGACCCCCCAGGTCCTCTGAGGCCAAGGCTGCCGGGCTACTTGCTGAGCATGGACCCACCAGGCTCCTGAACCCGCTATCCTGTGCCCATTAGGAATCACCAGTAACAGGTATCATAAACAGTGTTTCCAAAATGGCAGCCTTAGGCTAAGTCCTTCAAAGTACCATCTCAATTAAACTTCACAATAATCCTATTCATGTTGATACCAGGATTATCCTGTTTCACAGATGGCAACTATCTACTCCCAACGATCATTGTGAAGATTGAGATAATGTAGCTGACTCCCATACAGTACCTGGCACACAGTAAATGCTCAGTAAATGAGTTATTATAATGATGGTAGATAAGACAGAGTTTTCCTTAATCATTAGAGCAATGTATACACCCATCAGTAAAGATGGAGCCCAAATGCTCCACATCCTAGCTGACATGTTCATCAAAAATAGAATGGATACATAAATGTTGTTATATTAATTCAATGGAATACTACACAGCAATAAAAAGGACAAACTACGGAATCATGCAGCAATATGAGAATTTCAAAGACAACATGTTGAGCCCAAGAAGCCAGACACACTTATTTGAAGTTTCCATTTATTTGAAGTTTAAGAAAAGGTAAAATGGTGACGGCAGTCACCATAACAGTATTTACCCCTAGGGTGAGGAGTAATGACTGGGAGGGGACCAGGGGAAACTTCTGGGGGCTAGACATGTATGTTTTGATCTGAGTGGTGGTTTCATGGCTATATACATACATAAAAGCTCATTGATTTATACATATATAAAAGTTCACACCTAGGATTTGTGCACTTTACTGAATGTGTTTTGTACTGCAATAAAAATGAAAGAATTATTATTATTTATGTATTTATTTATTTATTTTTTAGACGGAGTTTTGCTGTTGTCACACGGGCTGGAGTGCAATGGTGCAATCTCAGCTCGCTGCAATCTCTGCCTCCCGGGTTCAAGTGATTCTCCTACCTCAGCCTCCCGAGTAGCTGGGACTACAGGCATGCACCACCATGCCCAGCTAATTTTTGTATTTTTAGTAGAGATGGGGTTTCACCATGTTGGCCAGGATGATCTCGATCTCTTGACCTCGTAATCTGCCCGCCTCGGCCTCCCAAAGTGTTGGGATTACAGGCGTGAACCACCGTGCCTGGCATTATTATGATTATGATTATGATTATTATTATTAGAGACAGAGTTTAGCTCTTGTTGCCCAGGCTGGAGTGTGATGACGCTATCTCAGCTCACTGCAACCTCTGCCTCCCTAGTTCAATTAATTCTGCTGCCTCAGCCTCCCAATTAGCTGAGATTACAGGCGTCCGTCACCACGCTCGGCTAATTTTTGTATTTTTAATGAGACAGTGTTTCGCCATGTTAGCCACGCTGGTCTCAAACTCCTGGCCTCAAGTGATTCGCCCACCTTGGCCTCCCAAAGTGCTGGGATTACAGGTGTGAGCCACCGTACCCAGCCAATAATAATAATAATAATTATTATTATTTTAATTCAAGACATAGCAAAGCAAGACACAATCCCTGCCATCTTGGGAGCTTCCAGTGTGGACGGGAGGCCATCATGCATTTGCAGAGTAGCATGATAGGGCTGAGAAGGGAAGAGTCTTGGGGCTATGACTTCATGTGGAGAAGCGGGTATCCGAACCATCCTTGGATGGCAAGAAGCTTGTATGAAGGAAATGGCATGTAAGCTGGAAGGACGAACACATTTAATAGGAGCAATAGAAAAGTTGTGTCCAAGATGGCGGACACAGCCTATACAGCAGCTTGGAGTCTTCAGAAACCACTGATGTCTTTTGTTTTTATTCTTCTTTTTTTTTTTTGAGACGGAATTTCGCTCTTGTTGCTCAGACTGGAGTGCAATGGCGCGATCTCGGCTCATGGCAACCTCCACCTCCTGGGTTCAAGCGATTCTCCTGCCTCAGCCTCCCTAGTAGCTGGGATTACAGGCATGTGCCATCATGCCTGGCTAATTTTGTATTTTTAATAAAGATGGGGTTTCACCATGTTGGCCAGGCTGGTCTCAAACTCCTGACCTCAAGTGATCTGCCCACCTGGGCCTCCCAAAGCACTGAGATTATAGGCGTGAGCCACCGTGCCCTGCCCAATATCTGCCTTTCTAGGGCAGCTCACCTTTGGGTGTTTGGGTTCATCCCATTCTGTGCCTGCCTCAGGTCCAGAGTTCCCGAGCATTGGCCCAGCCTTGAAGGAGATTGTGGATTGCATCAGAGGTGGTGAACCAGCTGCTGTGTAGGGAGGACAGCACCTCCCCTTCGCTATGAGACTTTGGGAAAGTTCTCTGACCTCTCTGTGCTTTAATCTTCTCATCTGTAAAACAGGTATAGTTCTAATTGTCCCAACATAATGGGGTTGCTGTGAGGGGTAAATGTATTAATACCCCTAATGTGTTTTCAACAGTGTCTGGCACAAGGTAACTGCTCAATTTGTGTTGTTATTACTCATAAAGAGATTCAGGGGTTATTTGCTTAGCTTCCTACATAGTTCAGGCTCTGAGGATGGAGGGCAGGCACCAGGACATAAAGGTTAAAGAGAAGGAAGACCAAGGGATTGTAAGGGGGAAGTCCTTCCCAGATAGGATTCCTTAACATGGGATCCCTGGACAGCCTTCAGAGACCCAGGAGCCTGCCTACTGATGAGCCCATGTGCATTTCACTGGGCAGCTGGAGCCTAACATCTACCAGCTCCTCAAACGTGTCTTAGCGGAAAATTAAAGAGCCCTGCTGCTAGTGAAGGTTGATCAGGGAAGGTGTGGGCTGTGTCTGGCAGTGGAGCTGGCTAAGGCCTTGCTGTGGGGCCAAGGCGGACATCTGTGGCCACCTGGATGAGCCAGGCATCTTGTGAGGCTACATATGGGAATACTAGAAGAGGAGGAGCCACACTATACCAGTGTGAGCTGTGAAGTGGGAGCCGGACAAGATGAACAGGACCAGGCTGTCAACCAGAGTGTCTGCGGCCCAGTGCCAGGGAACCTGAGCATGGGAAAGCCCTGGAGGCTTGGCTCCTGTCCTCCCTGGGCGGGGCAATCTGCCTGCACAGGCCCCCCAGCCAGCCAAGCACGGGCCCAACCTATGCTCCCCAAGGCTTGGTTCCTGCTCAGAACCAGCACACACTGCTGTGTAAAGCCACCAAGGTGGGAAGAATGGAAACCAATGAATGGGTGCTTCTGGCCCAGCCTAACCTCCTCTTACTGTGGGGAGCAAGCCCAGCCATCGCTTCTTTGGATGGAGGCTGTGACCAATGAAAAATTCCAGGGAAAATTAAAATAGGCCTTTTAACTTAGCGTATGATAAGATAATGATGGCAGGTGACATTTTTGGATTCTGTGCTAAGTTCAAGGTTGCAAAGAGCAGAGATGGGGTGGGCAGTGGGCACAGCAGCTCACACCTGTAATCCTAGCACTTTGGGAAGCCGAAGTGGGAGGATCGCTCGAGCCCAGGAGTTTGAGACCAGCCTGGGATACAAATACAAAAATAAGCTAGATATGGTGGTGCATGCCTATAGTCCCAGCTATTCTGGAGGCTAAGGCAGGAGGATTACTGCAGGTCGAGGCTGCAGCGAGCTGTGATCTCACCACTGCACTCCAACCCAGGTGACACAGCAAGACCCTGTCTCTGAAAAAAAAAAAAAAAAAAAAAAAAGAGCAGAGACTAATTTGAAGATGCTTGAAAGAGTGGGAGTGTGTGATGAGGTTGGGGAGATGGGGGTGGCTGGGCAGATATGCAGCAGGAAGCTACTCTCAGCACCGGTTAAAACACAAGAGTGCTCTGTTCTGTGTCTGACTGCCATACCCTCAGCTTTCATTTAAATCTCATTTTGGGATTTCTGAAGACAGGCACAGCTGCAAGACAGAGCACGGGCTGGGAGAGCAAAGGCCCTGGCCTCTCCCTTCCTGTCAGGGTCCAGCATTTTCCTCCAAGCAACACCCTCTCTGCACTTTAATGGGGGAGGGGCCTTGGCCAATCAGAGTGCCCCATTCCTGGCCGTGCGATTGGCTCAGGCATAAGCACAATGACCCAGGCTGGGCCAATGACGAGCCTCAGGAGTTGCTAAGCCGACTAGAAGTGGGCCTGCAGCCATGAGGCCATCTTGCCACATAAGTTGACCTTTCGTAGAGGGAAGTCCTTCCTGGAAAGCAGAGCCAGAGGTTCTGGGAGGCAGACTTCTGATCCCTTGAGGTTCTGGATCCAATCAAGCCCAAGACTGGATTACTAGAAGCTTCCTGGATACAGGAGCCAATTCACTATTTTCATGTTTTTATGTAGCCAGTTGGGTTTGAACTTCTCATAACTTGCAACCGAGACAGTCATGGATGTCAAGGGTGATGAACCGTCAGTTTGTCTAGCCCTGGGCAGGCCCATTTGTGCCCACGAGTGAGCCTCCTAGTAGTCCTGCAGACCCACATTGGCCCCTCACGTGGAAGGTCTGGAAATCCACTGGCCCTGGTTGTGTAGATGCCAGGCCTGCACATGGGAGTGGACATTAGACTCATTGTCTCAATTCCCCAGGAATCCTGACTTCCCTGGCATCATCCCTCGGCCACACGCTTACATCAGTCATGTGGGAATCCACTGATGACTCAGCCTGGTGGCCTTGGAAGCCCCTGTGTGCCCGTCCAGGGCAAGCTCTAGTGGACTGGGGTGGACCAGCATGGCCCTGCCCTCCAGGAGCTCCCAGGAACACCTCACACACTCTGTGGGTAAGCTGGGCACTAACTGAGCAGGACTTATCTGGAACACCACTGGCCAGCCCAGCGAGCTAGCAAAGCTGTGAATTCCTGGATATGGGAGGACTTCTCGCTCAGGGGACAATAGGATGATTTGGCACAGTTGAGCCCACACGTGCGCAGAGCAACAGCAGGAGGCTGCCCTCTTTGAGTGGAGCCACCTCACCCTATGTCTTTAATCCCTTAAATATCAACCTGGCCAAGGTCGTTGTCTGACCCTGGGACCTCCCGTAGGAATTCAGAGCTGACTCGGAGTCTGCATAATAGGGTCCTAGATGAGGTTAGGATTAAGATTAAACAAACAGAAGAAACGGAAGAAGGCTTTGCAGAGGAGTTAGATTGGGAACATCCCAGGCCTGGGGGCCGGAGTATTCCCCAGGGCCGGCCAGAGGCTCTGGACAGCCAGGTTTGCTGAATAAATAAGTGCATGGGTGAATGGATGGGGGCAAAGGTGAGAGCTACGAAAAGCGATAGGAAGCCAAGGAGGCCGGGTGCACGGAGTCAGGGGCGCATTCCTTCGCTGGTATTCTGGACACAAAGGAGGCTTCACTCCCAAGGCCAGGGTTTCTCCACCTCCCAACTTCTTCCCCTTTCTCCTCTGCTGTGAGAGCCTCTCCACCTTCAGCCTTTCACTATTACTTCTGTTTCCCATTTAGATCCACTTGTTTGAGAAGTAGATTTCAATCCACTATCATAAATGGAAGAGCAGCCTTGCTAGCCACAAAGAGAAGGGAAGTAAGAAAATGTTTATAACTCAGGACAGCAACGGGAGGCAGAGGCTGCTGCCTGCCCAAGACGTAAGCCTGAGGCCCTGATCTCCTTCCGTGTAGAGAAGGAGGTGACTCTGTGATTCCGTTTATGGGAGGTCCCTAGAGCATTCAAATTCACAGAGACAGAAAGTTGAATGGTGGTTGCTGGGGGCTGGGGGAGGGACATGAGGAGTTTTCGTTTAATGGTACAGAGTTTCAGTTTTACAAGATGAAAAGAGTTCTGTGGATTGATGATGGGGAGGGCTGCACGCTATGAATGTACTTAATGTCACTGCGTTGTACACCTAAAAATGGTTAAAATGGTCAATTTTATGTTATGTATATTTTACCACAATTTATTTTATTTTATTTTTTTGAGACAGGGTCTCTGTCTGTCACCCAGGCTGGAGTGCAGCAGCGTGATGACGGCTCACTGCAGCCTGGTCTTCCCAGGCTCTAGCCATCCTCCCACCTCCAGCAATCCACCCATCAAGTGGCTGGGACCACAGACGCGCCACCACGCACGGCTAATTTTTGTGTTTTTGGGAGAGCCGGGGTCTCACTGTGTTTCCCAGGCTGGTCGGAAACTGCTGAGATCAAGCGATCTACCCACCTTGGCCTCCCGAGGTGCTGGGATTATAGGCGTGAGCCACCACCGCGCCTCGCCCCACAGTGTTTTTAGAAAGGAGAAATGCAAACGTTAGTGAGGTTAAAGCTTCTTAGCTTCAAACTGAGACTTTCTCTTTGATTAAATGGATCATTTGGAAGAGGATTAAAAAAGAAACAACTCAGTGTGTGATATTATCTAAAATTAATATATAAAACTGTGTCCAGGCCGGGCACAGTGGCTCAGCACTTTGGGAGGCCAAGGTGGGAGGATTGCTTGAGCCCAGGAGTTTGACACCAGCCTGGGCAACATAGCAAGACCCTCTCTCCAAAAAAAAAAAAAAAATTAGCCAGACATGGTGGTGGTGAGTGCCTACAATCCCAGCTACTCGAGAGGCTGAGGTGGGAGAGCTGCCTGAGCCCCAGAGTTCGAGGCTGTGGTGAGCTGTAACTGCACCACTGCATTCCAGCTTGGGCCACAGGGTGAGACCCTGTCTCTAAAAAAATGTTAAAACATGAAAATACTACGTCAGTGTAAGGGAAAGATAAATTATGGGCAGGGGTGTCGGGAGGCCAAAGGTTGGGCAGCCCCTGATACGAGGCTCATTCAGGAGAGCATCCTGCAGGGGGAGGCCCTGGAGTGGCTGCAGCGGCTGGCAGGTGCCCACAGTGCCATCCCCTCTGCTGAAGAGAAGTGCCCTGGGGTACATGGAACCCAACTCCAGGGGACCTTGGGGAAGTCACTTCTCCAGCCAAGAGGATAATGAAGAGGGTGAATGTGAGACTGACGTGAGGGCTGTGGTGGGTTCCGTGTGCCTGGCCTTTAGAAAGAAGATGGCTATATTTTCTATATTTTCAGGGTCTGTTCCTTGGCTCCCACAAGGAATCCCTTCCTAAGTTTACCCTGATTAATTTTTGGTGGGGTGGTGGGTGATCAATGAGCTAATTTCCTGTGTTTGGGGACAACTGATAAAGTTCCCCCTTTTTTGTTTTTTTTTTTTTTTTGAGACAGAGTCTCACTCTGTCGTCCAGACTGGAGTGCAGTGGCGCAATCTTGGCTCACTGCAACCTTTGCCTCCTGGGTTCAAGCGATTCTCCTGCCTCAGCCTCCTGAGTAGCTGGGATTATAGGTGCGTGCCACCATGCCTAATTTTCATACTTTTAGTGGAGACGGATTTTCACCATGTTGGTCAGGCTGATCTCGAACTCCTGACCTCATAATCCACCTGCCTCAGCCTCCCAAAGTGCTGGGATTACAGGTGTGAGCCACCACACCTGGCCTCTATGAGCTAATTTCCTGTGTTTGGGGACAGCTGATGAAGTTCCCTGTCTTCATGCCCTTCATGCTGGTGGATAACAGGGAAATCAGTTATGGTGCCATCATACTGGGCCCATGAGGTGCCATGCACACAGCTGGTGCTCTTTTAGCCTGTGGCAATGGCTGCAGGAATGAGTTCTGTTCTAGGGCTGGAAGTCTGAACCAGGCATCCTGCCCTCAAGATGCTTATCCCAGTGGAGGAGAAAAAGAGCCCCCTGCTCATCACAGAACAGCGTAAGAAATGCAGGGAGAAAAGCGCCCACAGCAGGGGTCAATAAGCAGCTCAGGGTAGAGGACAGGAGCAGAGAGCAAAGTCACCGAAACTGTCTCTGTCAAAGTCACCGCTGTGGTCTCAATGTTTGTGTCTTACACCACATCTGTACATTTTAAATCCTAACACCCAAAGAGATGGTGTTAGGAGGCCTGTGGGAGGGAATTAGTGCCTTTGTAAAAGAGGCCCGGCCGGGTGCAGTGGCTCACGCCTGTAATTCCCGCACTTTGGGAGGCCGAGGCAGGTGGATCACCTGAGGTCGGGAGTTTGAGACCAGCCTGGCCAACATAGTGAAACCCTGTCTCTACTAAAAATACAAACAAACAAAATTAGCCGGGTGTGATAGTGGATGCCTGTAATCCCAGCTACTCAGGAGGCTGAGGCAAGAGAATCGCTTGAACCCGGGAGGCAGAGGTTGCAGTGAGCAGAGATTGCACCAATGCACTCCAGCCTGGGCGAGAGAGAGAGAGAGACTCTGTCTCAAAAAAAAGAAGCCCAAGAGAACTCCGTTGTTTCTTTCCGCCATGTGAGCATGTAAGGATTCAGTGACAAGGCCACATTCTATGAGCCAGGAAGCGGGCCTTCCCCAGACATCGAATCTGCTGGTGCCTTGACCTTCAACTTCTCAGCCTCCAGAACAGTGAGAAATAAATTTCTGCTGTCTATAGGCCACCCAGTCTATGGGATATTTTTTATAGCAGCCCAAATGGACAAAGGTACTCAACAGTGCCCCCCATTTCTCCAACTTTGAAGGGCACACACCAGGCTTGATTTCACAGCCCTCTCGGGAGTGTTGGGCCTGGCAAATTATTCCCTTCTTTTTCTTTTTTTGAGACAGGGTCTCACTCTGTCACCCAAGCTGGAGTGCAGTGGTGTGATCATGGCTCACTGCAACCTCAAACTTCTGAGCTCAAGTGATTCTCCCACCTCAGCTTCCCAACTAGCTGCTTCTACAGTTGCTCACCTCCATGCCTGGCTAATTTTTATTTTTTTATTATTTATTTATTTTTTGTTTTTTGTTTTTTGTTTTTTTTTTTGAGACGGAGTCTCGCTCTGTCGCCCAGGCTGGAGTGCAGTGGCCAGATCTCAGCTCACTGCAAGCTCCGCCTCCCGGGTTCACGCCATTCTCCTGCCTCAGCCTCCCAAGTAGCTGGGACTACAGGCACCCGCCACCTCGCCCGGCTAGTTTTTTGTACTTTTTAGTAGAGACGGGGTTTCACCGTATTAACCAGGATGGTCTCGATCTCCTGACCTCGTGATCCGCCCGTCTCGGCCTCCCAAAGTGCTGGGATTACAGGCTTGAGCCACCGTGCCCAGCCTAATTTTTATTTTTATTATTATTTTTTTTTTTCAAGACGGAGTCTTGCTCTGTCACACAGGCTGGAGTGCAATGACATGATCTCAGCTCACTGCAACCTCCGCCTCCTGGGTTCAAGCAGTTCTCCTGCCTCAGCCTTCCAAGTAGCTGGGATTACAGACACATGCCACCATGCCTGGCTACTTTTTGTGTTCTTTTTAGTAGAGACAGGGTTTCACCATGTTGGCCAGGCTGGTCTCGAACTCCTGACCTTGTGATCTGCCCGCCTCGGCCTCCCAAAATGCTGGAATTACAGGCGTGAGCCACCGTGCCTGGACAATTTTGGATTTTTTTTTTTTTGTAGAGACAGGGTCTCACTATGTTGCCCAGGCTGGTCTCAAACTCCTGGCCTAAAGCGATCCTCCCACCTTAGTCTCCCATAGTGTTAGAGTTATGGGCGGGAGCTACTACACCCGGCCACTCCCTTTTTTTTGAGAACACCTCTCCTCTGGGTTTAAGGGACGACACTCTCTCCTGGTTCCCTTCCCTCTTCCCTGGCTGCTCCTCCTCGTGCCGTGGCTCCTCCTCCTCTATGTAAATAATGGGAATCTTCAGAATGTCCCTGGGAGCGTGGGATCCATAAGCTCCATAGGCTCCCTCCCCAGGAGGCCCTCTGTCTCCCACCCCCGCCTCTGCCTTGCACACTTGGCGGCTTAACTCACTTGCCTGTCTCCCAAGCATTGCTAAGTAATGTAGGATATCCAAAGGTGAGCTCTGAATTTCCCCACCCTGTCCCCACCTGCATCTCCCACATCTCAGAAAAATGGCACCACCATTTACTTGACTGCTCAAACCCCAAGCCTGGTACTTAGCCTTGAATTTCCCTTTCCAACCCCCTCTACATGGCATGCACCAGCCAGCCCCAATGGCTCTCTGATCCCCAAATATTTCCAATCTGTTTACTTCTCTCCTTCTCTGCCACCATCCTAGACCAAGCCACGGTCTGCAGGCTGGACAGCTGCACTGTCTGCTGAATTGGCTCTTCATCTTCGGTGCTTCTTCCCCACCAAAATGCCTTTGTCACCAAATAGCTAGAATCATCTCTTAGAGGTCAGCCAGGCACAGTGGCTCATGCCTGTAATCCCAGCACTTTGGGAGGCCAAAGCTGGTGGATCACCTGAGATCAGGAGTTCGAGACCAGCCTGGCTAACACAAAATAGCCGGGCATGGGCCGGGCATGTCTGTAATCCCAGCTACTCGAGAGGCTAAGGCAGGAGAATCACTTGAACCCAGGAGGTGGAACTTGCAGTGAACAGAGATTGCACTCCAGCCTGGGTGACAAGAGTGAAACTCCATCTCAAAAAAAAAAAAAGACAGTACATCCCATCAAATCTGCCCCTTCTTAAAACCCTCTGACAGGATCCCACTGATTGCGACATCACATCACATCTCCTGTAGGAAGCACGAGGCCCCATCTGGCTGGGCTGGTGCTAGTGCCGTCTCCTCTTGGGCCTCCTTACCCGCGGCCCCTCTGTTCCTGGCTTGTTGGCTCACTCCCTTTTTCTCTGACACTCCATGCCTTTTGCTTCTTTGGTGCATTTGCACCTGTTCCTACGCCTCCCACTCCCCACCAATATTTCCCCCGCTTTCTTAGTGAAGCCGCCTTCAGTATCGACATCCCCTCCTGGCGGAGGCCTTTCCTGGTCACTATTTCTAAATTCCATTGTCTCCAGCTCAGTGCTGTCATTTTATGTTTCACCTCTCACCAATTTCCTCTCAGCATCTTCTTTTGCTTCTGTTGTTTTCATTGTAAAAATTTTCAAACATACACGCAAGTAGAGAGATGATAGTATAATGAGCCCTCATTGACTTATCCTACAGATTGAATAATTAAAATGCCGTCAGATCTGCTTCCTTGAGCCAGATCTTGGCTGAAGAATCATAAGACGGATTCCAAACATGATGTCATTTTACTGTTACACACTTGAGTATGCATTTTGAAAAAGGATGAGTGTTTTTTTTTTAATTTTTATTTTTGTTTGAGACAGAATCTCACTCTGTCACCAGGCTAGAGTGCAGTGGGGCAATCTCGGCTCACTGAAGTCCCTGCCTCCTGGGTTCAAGTGATTCTCCTACCTCAGTCTCCTCAGTAGCTGGGACTACAGGCACATGACACCATGCCCAGTTAATTTTTGTATTTTTAGTAGAGACAGGTTTCACCATGTTGGCCAGGATGGTCTTGATCTCATGACTTCATGATCTACCCACCTCGGCCTCCCAAAGTGCTGGGATTACAGGTGTGAGCCACTGCGCCCGGCCTAGTGTTTTCTTATATAACCACACCAGTAACGCACCTAACAAAATGAACACTAATTCTTGGTATCATTTCATATTCACATCTGTTCATACAGGCTCACACCTGTAATGGCAGCACTTTGGGAGCCTGAGGCAGGCGGATCACTTGAGGTCAGGGGTTCGAGACCAGCCTGGCCAACATGGTGAAACCCTGTCACTACTAAAAATTAGCTGGAATATGAAACAATTTTCTCAGTTGTTCCAAATATGTCTTTTAATTGTTGGCCTGAGTCACAATCCCAACTGGATCCACGCATCACATCTGCTTATTGTATCTTTTCATCTTTTTTTACCCTAACACAGCCCCCTCTTTTCTGTTTGCTGGAGAAACCGGGTCAGTCTCCTGTGGGATGGTTGCACATCCTGGATTTGTCTATTGGCTTTTTCATGGAGTTTTTTAACTCGTTCCTCTCTTCCCCGTATTCTTTGGAGATGGAAGCAAGCTCTAGAAGCCCAATGAGATTCGTGTCTAGAGGTGATGCTGCGTGTTCACCTGTCCTCAGCTCCAGGACCCGTGGTGTCTGGCTGTCCTACTCTTATGATGCTGAGATTGGCCAGTGGGGTCAGGTGGCGGATGATTATCGTTCCATGGTCAAGTTCCTCATCAGCCCCTGACCCAATATTTCATGCATCGACAATGTTTCCTGAATCAGTCATTTGATTAGGGTTTGCAAAATGGGTGCCTTTTCTATTTCCTTCATTTCTTCCAAACTAGAGGCATACCCGGGGAGGGACGGGGTTTAGAAGCAGTCTACCCTGATGCAGCAATGGTAGTAGGAATTCACAGTCTTTAGAAAACTTAAAAACAATCATGGCTGGCCGTGGTGGTTCACACCTGTAATCCCAACACTTTGGGAGGCCGAGGCGGGCAGATCACTTGACGTCAGGGGTTCAAGACCAGCCTGGCCAGCATGCTGAAACACCATCTCTACTAAAAATAAAAAAGTTAGCTGGGACTGGTGGCGGGCACCTGTAATTCCAGCTACTCAGGAGGCTGAGGCAGGAGAATTGCTTGAACCCAGGAGGTGGCGGTTGCAGTGAGCCGAGATGATGCCATTGCACTCCAGCCTGGGTGACAGAGCAAGACTTCGTCTCACAAGAAAAATTAAAAAACCCCAACAATCATAAAGTGGATGGAAAGTTATTTGCTCTTTTTCTTAAAAAAAAAAAAGAAAAGAAAAAAGGAACGTCTCATCATGTTACCTAGGAGGCTGGTCTTTTTTTATTTTTTTATTTTTGTGAGACACAGTCTCGCTCTGTGCCCAGGCTGGAGTGCAGTGGCGCAATCTTGGCTCACTGCAAGCTCCGCCTCCTGGGTTCACGCCATTCTCCTGCCTCAGCCTCCCAAGTAGCTGGAATTACAGGCGCCTGCCACCACACCAGGCTAATTTTTTTTTTGTATTTTTAGTAGAGATGGTGTTTCACCGTGTTAGCCAGGATGGTCTCGATCTCCTGACCTCATGATCCGCCTGCCTCAGCCTCCCAAAATGCTGGGATTACAGGCGTGAGCCACTGCGCCCGGCCCTGGTCTTTTTTTTTTTTTCCTTTTTTTCAAACGGAGTCTCACTCTGTCACCCAAGCTGCAGTGCAATGGTATGATCCTAGCTCACTGCAACTTCCACCTCCGGGGTTCAAGTGATTCTCCTGCCTCAGCCTCCTGCGTACCTGGGATTACAGGCATGCGCCACCACTCCTGGCTAATTTTTTGTATTTTAGTAGAGATAAGGTTTCACCATGTTGGCCAGGCTGGCCTCGAACTCCTGACCTCAGGTGATCCACCCACCTCAACCTCCCAAAGTGCTGGGATTATAGGTATGAGCCTCCGTGCCTGGCCACCCTAGGCTGGTCTTGAACTCTTGGGCTCAAGCAGTCCTCCCACCTTGGCCTCTCAAAGTGCTGGGATTGTAGGCGTCAGCCATTGCACCCAGCCAAGTCCTCTGCTTTTTATCATTACCATGCCCTTGAGACTCTAAACTATACCAGCAATGAAATATGGGGTCAAAGTGCCCCTACTTTCCCCTCCCCATCTTGGTGTACCCCTGTTGATTCACTAGAGTCCTCCGGAAAGAAATTTTCTATATCAATCAGGGCTATTTGGTTGCCTTGAAATACAGCTCACATGCTGGAATAAATGCTTCCTCCTTTTAATTAAGCTCCATATTTTTATTCTCCACAGCACCTGAGACATTTTGTAATTGGACGTTTGTTTACTTGTCGGGGGCCCTTTTCCTGGCAGAAGGAAGCTGCACAGAGGCCCGTGGGAGGCGCTCCGTATTTCAGGAGTTTGAGTGAAAGATGTGTGCAGGAGGGCTGGGAAGGGGGAGCAGGCAGTGTCGGAGGTGGGATGACAGGGGTGCGCCTTTCCTGGGGAAGACCCGGAGGAAGCGGATGCTTTCAGGTGCATTTGAGCAGGGCCTGAGGTTGGGGAAAGCACAGAGGCCCATCTCTTCCACCACCTACCCTGCCCCATGACCTCCTGAGTAGAGCTGCTCTCCAGGAAGCACACACAGCACAGGCCCCAGGATCTGGCCCCATTCTAAGCTCGCATTCACTTTGCACTCACTCCGTTTCTCTCTCTCTCTCTCTAATTGCTCTGTTTTCCTTCCACTTCACAAGTGGGTTGGCTAGTAACACTGAAGTCTGTTTTATATACATATAGATAGTTAGCAAACACAAAATGTGTGGTGAGCTATGTTCTATCTTTATGTCATTAACACACAAAAGCAAGAAAGCTCCAAGTTAGAGCATCTGCAATTCAGCCCAGTGTGCAACAAGCCATATGGTATGAATGTGAAACAGAAGACAACAGAAGCCCCTCATCCGCCTTCGTCTGCAGAACTCCCTCAAAAGCGGGGACCATGGGCTCCTCCCGCCCTGCCCGTCCTCGCAGAGGCTGGACAGCTTCATCCATTCATTCATCCATCATTCACTGAACTGTCCCATGCCAAGGGCTGTTCTCCCACCAGCGACAGGGGGAACCAAGACAGGAAAGACCTGTCGTCAGGTGGGAGAAGGATCAGGTCATAAGGAAGTAAAACAACATATTCAAAAGGTAAAATGTTTCCCTTAGTTATAAGAACTCTTTTTTTTTTTTTGATTGAAATGGAGTCTTGCACTGTCGCCTGGACTGGTGTGCAGTGGCGTGATCTTGGCTTACTGCAACCTCCGCCTCCCGGGTTCACGCGATTCTCCTTCCTCAGCCTCCCGAGTAGTTAGGATTACAGGCGTCCAGCATCATGCCTGGCTAATTTTTTGTATTTTTAGTAGAGATGGGATTTCATTATGTTGGCCAGGCTGGTCTCGAACTCCTGACCTTGTGATCCACCCGCCTTGACCTCCCAAAGTGCTGGGATTACAGGCATGAGCCTCTGTGCCCAGCCCAGTTATAAGAACTCTTTTTAAAAATCTTTTAAGTGTTTTGTAGAGATGAGGTCTCACTATGTTGCCCAGGCTGGTCTCAAACTCCTGGGGCTCAAGCAATCCTCCCTCCTCAGCCTCCCAAAGTGCTGGGATTACAGGCATGAGCCACTGCACCCAGCCCAGTTATAAGAACTCTTTTTAAAACTCTTTTAAATGTTTTGTAGAGATGAGGTCTCACTGTGTTGCCCAGACTGGTCTCAAACTCCCGGGCTCAAGCAATCCTCCCTCCTCAGTCTCCCAAAGTGCTGGGATTACAGGTGTTAGCCACCTCACCCGGCCAGTTATGAGAAATCTTTTTTTTTTTTTTTGAGACGGAGTCTCACTCTGTCGCCCAGGCTGGAGTACAGTGGCACAATCTCAGCTCACTGCAAGCTCTGCTTCCCGGATTCATGCCATTCTCCTGCCTCAGTCTCCCAAATAGCTGGGACTACAGGCACCTGCCACCACGCCCGGCTAATTTTTTTTGTGTTTTTAGTAGAGACGGGGTTTCACCATGTTAGCCAGGATGGTCTTGATCTCCTGACCTCATGATCCGCCCGCCTCGGCGTCCCAAAGTGCTGGGATTACTGGCGTGAACCACCACCCCCTGTGAGAACTTCTGAGAAAGTGAGTGATATGATAGACAGTAAGTGGATCTTGGGTGAGTCGCTTCAGATAAGGCGGTTCAGGAAGGCCCTTCTCTCTGTTTTTTTTTTTTTTTTTCTTTTTTTTGTTTGAGACAGACTTCCGCTTTGCCGCCCAGGCTGGAGTGCAGTGGCACCATCTGGGCTCACTGCAACCTCTGCCTCCTACGTTCAAGCAATTCTCATGCCTCAGCCTCCTAAGTAGCTAGGATTACAGGCGTCTGCCACCATGCCCGGCTGATTTTTTTTTTTTTTTTTTTTTTTTTGAGACTGAGTTTCACTCTTTTTGCCCAGACTGGAGTGCAATGGCGCGATCTCAGCTCACCGCAACCTCCGCCTCCCGGGTTCAAGTGATTCTCCTGCCTCAGCCTCTCGAGTAGCTGGGATTACAGGCATGCGCCACCATGCCTGGCTAATTTTTGTATTTTTATTAGAGACGGGATTTCTCCATGTTGGTCAGGCTGGTCTTGAACTCCCGACCTCAGGTGATCCACCCACCTCGGCCTCCCGAAGTGCTGGGATTACAGGTGTGAGCCACCGCACCCGGCTGATTTTTTTTTTTTTTTTTTTTTTTTTTTTTTTTGTAGAGACGGGGTTTCCCCATGTTGGCCAGGCTGATCTCCTGTGCTCAGACAATCTGCCCGCCTTGGCCTCCCAAAGTGATAGGATTACAGACATGAGCCACCACGTCCACAGGAGCCTGTCTCAAAAGGAGAGGCTCTCTCAAAAGGAGACATTTGATTTCTTTTTATTTCCATAGGTTTTTGGGGAACAGGTGGGATTTGGTCACATGAGTAAGTTTTTCAGTGGTGATTTGTGAGATTTTGGATGATCCCATCACCTGAGCAGTATACACTGAACCCAATTGGTAGTCTTTCATCACTCACCCCCCTCCCACACTTTCCCTCTGAGTCCCCAAAGTCCACTGTGTCATTCTTAGGCCTTTGCGTCCTCGTAACTCAGCTCCCACTTATGAGTGAGAACATAAAATGTTAGGTTTTCCATTCCTGAATTACTTCACTTAGAATAATAGTCTCCAAGCTCATCCAGGTTGCTGCAAATGCCATTAACTCATTCCTTTTTGTGGCTGAGTAATATTCCATCTCATATATATATATATATATAGCAATTGTGCATATATATGTATATTGCACAATTGCAAAAATGTAGAACCAGCCCAAATGCCCATCAATCAGCAAGTGGATAAAGAAATTGTGGCTGAGTAATATTCCATCATATATATATTTGCAATTGTGAACTGTGCTGCCATAAACATGCATGTGCAAGTATCTTTTTCATATAATGACTTCTTTTCCTCTGGGTAGATACCCAGTAGTGGGACTGCTGGATCAAATGGCAGTTCTACTTTTAGTTCTTTAAGGAATCTAAGAGGAGACATTTGAGCTAAGACCTGATGCATGAGAAAAATCCAGCAAGGAGAGCTATGGGGAAAGCATCCTAGGCACAGGGAACAGCATGAACATAGGCGCAGTGGGAATAGGTTTCGTGGGACCACAGAACGCAGGAAGGCTGGAGCACAATGAGGGAGGGAGAGTGGGTGAGGTTAGAGGGAAGAACTGGGCAGGCAGGGGCACTGTGGGCTGTCATAGGAGTTTGGATCTTAGTCTAATGCTACTAGAAGCTCTTGGAGAGTTTTAAGTAGGAGAGTGACTCATCTGATTTACTTGTTGGAGACCACAGGAAGCAGAAATCAGAAACATAGAGACCAGCGGTTCAAACCAGGCAAGATGGTGGCTTGGCCAACATTGGGGTAAGGTGGGATGGACATAGGAGACAGACAGGTTTGCAAACAGAGAGAAGGCAGGCTGCCCATGGCCTAATGAGCATGCAGGCCCATGGTCTTGGGACCAGTAGAGGCTGACAAGGACTTGGGCAGGGACAGTTGGGCCAAGCATGACGTGAAAACACAGCTTCCTGCTCCTCAGGACTCCACCTCTGCAGATGGAGTGCTCTGTCTACGTCACTCCTCACTGAAGACCTAGTTTTCTTTCTTGTCCCCTCACCTCCATGGTCTTTTATTTTTGAGATAGAGTCTCCCTCTGTCGCCCAGGCTGTAGTGGAGTGGCGCGTTCTCGGCTCACTGCAGCCTACGCCACCTGGGTTCAAGCAATTCTCCTGCCTCAGCCTCCCAAGTAGCTGGGATTACAGGTGCACGCCACCATGCCCAGCTAATTTTTGTATTTTTAGTAGAGACGGGGTTTCAACATGCTTGCCAGGCTGGTCTCAAACTCCTGACCTCGTGATATGCCTGCCTCAGCCTCCCAAAGTGCTGGGATTACAGGCGTGAGCCGCCGCGCCTGGCCCACCTCCGCGGTCTTGAGTATGTCGGCACCATTCTGCCAGGTGGAAGTCGAGGGAGGGGAAGTCACCACCTAGGGCCACCAGTGACAAGAGGCACCCTGGGGGGAACACTTTTCCATAGACAGGAATAAAACTTGGGGTGCTGGCCATCCTTCCCAGGGCTCAGCTGGCCATCCTGCATTGTAAGTGGTACATGAAGGCTGGGCCGTGTCCTCACCGTCAAGGACATGCGTTCATGCATACCTAGAAGCTGTGGAACTTTCTGCTTTAGGAGCGAGAGCCTCTTTGCCTCCTCCTGGAATGGAGGCGCACCCTATGCTGCAGTTTGGAGTCTCCGGGAAGCAGAGTTCAGTGTGCAGGATAAGCGGTAGTGTGCCCTGGGGGTCGACACCTGGATCAGCAGGGGGTGAGAAGCAGGAGGGCATTCTAGGCCTGGAGTGGCCACCACCGCTGTCCCGTGTTGGGCCAAAGTGGTATGGCTTTTAGACCTCCGTGTCTATCAGTCACAGTGTGGGGGCCACCTTGCAGGGTGTGACTGTGACGAGGCAGCTGTCTGCATTGGAGGCAGGCCCAGAAGGGCTACATCTGGAGGCTGTGGCAGTGGGCTTCCTGCAGGTGGACCCTGGGGGGCACATCTGTGTCTACCACCCTTCACTAACTCAGACATAACCAATGTGTAAACCTGCAGTTTGGGTCGTGCTAAAGTCACATCTTCCTATTCCTCAAGGAAGAACAGTCAAAAGTTGCAGGCCCGGCCAAGTGCGTCTGAGACTCCATGGGAACCCCATTTACATGGCAACAGCTAAAGGGACAAAGACCACTGCTCCTCCACCATCACGCCAACCCCCTGAACACAGAGACAGTCCTGTGTTCATCTAGCTCGATGTCTTTCTTTCTTTTTTTTTTTTTTTTTTTTTTTTTTTTTTGAGACGGAGTCTCGCTGTGTCTCCCAGGCTGGAGTGCAGTGGCGTGATCTCAGCTCACTGCAAGCTCCGCCTCCCGGGTTCACGCCATTCTCCCGCCTCAGCCTCCCAAGTAGCTGGGACTACAGGCGCCCGCCACCACACCCGGCTAGTTTTTTGTATTTTTAGTAGAGACGGGGTTTCACCGTGTTAGCCAGGATAGTCTCGATCTCCTGACCTCGTGATCCACCCGCCTCGGCCTCCCAAAGTGCTGGGATTACAGGCTTGAGCCACCGCGCCCGGCCTGATGTCTTTCATTTTCCTTAAAAATGTGCACTGCCTGTCTCTCCAGTGTGCTGAGGGCCGGGAGGAGCAGGGAACCCCAGTCTGCCCTGCCCTCATGGAGTCCACAGGCTGGTGGGGTGGGGAGACGCCAGACAAATGACCACGCCAAAGGCCGGGTATTGAGTCCCATAACAGCAAACATTTCCCAAGCCCTCGCTGTGTGCTGAGCCTTAGACACACCATTCTCTAGTGCGAGATGTGATTCACACACCGTCCTCCACAACAGAAACTGATGTCAGACCATCTCGCTTCAGCTCCAGACACAGCCGCAGCGAGGCCCCAGCAGTCCTCAAGGCCACCAGCCAGGACGCGGTTGGAAGAAGGAACAGAGGTCTTTAGAACCTGATGGACTGTGAGGGAAGAGGAGGGGGTTGAGGAGGTTCCTCTGAGCAGTAAGGCTTGAGTTGAGACATAAGAGATGAGAAGGCATTGATGGGGATGGGAGGGGTTTAAAGGGAGGAAGAGCATGAACAAAGCCCTGGGGTGGATAATCGAAACTCACCAGAGGAGTCAGGAGGTGGCCGAGGGGGCCACTGTGAGGACTTCCTTCGTGCTCTGTCTCTCTTAGAAACAGGGTCTCACTCTGTCACCCAGGCTGGAGTGCAGTGGCGAAATCATAGTGCATTGCAACCTCAACTTCCTGGGCTCAAGTGATTTTCCACCTTGGTCTCCTGTGTAGCTGGGACCGCAGGTGTACCCCACCACGCCCAGCTAAGTTTTAAATTTTTTGTAGAGATGGGGTCTGGCTATGTTGCCCAGGCTGGTCTCCAACTCCTGACCTCAAATGATCCTGTCATCTCAGCCTCCCAAAGTGCTGGGATTACAGGCGTGAGTCACTGTGCCCGGCCTCTTCCTTCATTCTCAGGGCCACAGGGAGGCAATTCTATGTGCATCTTGGAAGGACTCATTGAGCTGCCAATTGGAGAACAGAGTTTTGGGGGAACCCAGTGATGGAGGCGCCCACAATCATCCAGGGAGAGGATGGTGCCAGGGCTGGGGTGTGGCAGGGCATGTGAAAAGTGGCTAGATTCGGTGCAGTTTGGAATAAAATCAACTTGGCAAATCTGGGACATTCAAGGTCCTGAGACATAAGACAAAGGCAAAAATGACATCTCTTCTCTGACTTTCATGTATTACATATATCAAAACATCAAAAGAACAGTATAATGAGGCCAGGTGTGGTGGCTCGTGCCTGTAATTCCAGCACTTCGGGAGGCCGAGGCTGGTGGATTGCTTGAGTCCAGTAGTTCGAGACTGGTCTGGCCAATATGGAGAAACCTTGTCTCTACTAAAAATACAAAAATTAGCCAGGTTTGGTGGCACATGCCTGTAATCCCATCTACTAGGGAGGCTGAGGCAGGAGAATCACTTGAGCCCAGGAGGCAGAGGTTGCAGTGAGCTGAGATCACGCTACTGCACTCCAGCCTGGGCAACAGAGCGAGACTCTGTTTCAAGAAAAACAAACAAACAAACAAAAAGCAGTGTAATGAGTACCTGTCAACATCTACCCAGAGTCACTGGTTGTTAATATTTTGCTATACTTGCTTTTTCTCATTCATTCTCTATACACACGCACTTTTTGCTGTGCAAATGTTGACATCATGATACTTCACCTCTAATTACCTCTATAGTTATCCCCTAAGAATAAGGATGTCCTCCTCAATAAACACAGTAGCATTTCTGCACCTAAGAATGTTAACAATTATCCCATAGTATCATTTAATATCTAATCCATGCCAAATTTCCCCAATTGTCCTCGGAATTGTTTTTTGACCAGGATCCAATAGTCCTTGCATTGCTCTTGGTTGCTGTGTCTATTCTTTAGTTCATTTTCATATAGGACAGACCCCAACCCCTCTCCTTTCCTTCCTGTGAGGTCCATGAGGCTTTTTCTTTTTTTTTTTTCTTGAGATGGAGTCTTGCTGTGTTACCCAGGCTGGAGTGTAGTGGCGAGATCTCAGCTCACTGAAACTTCCACCTCCCAGTTTCAAGAGATTATCACGCCTCAGCCTTCCGAGTAGCTGGGATTATAGGCACCTGCCACCACACCTGGCTAATTTTTGTATATTTAGCAGAGAAAGGGTTTCACTGTGTTTCCCAGGCTGGTCTCGAACTCCTGACCTCAAGTGATCCACCCACCTTAGCCTCCCAAAGTGCTAGGATTACAGGTATGAGCCACTGCACTCACCCCTCCATGAGGCTTTTTGACAAGTTCAGGCCAGTTGTCTTGTAGGACGTTGCCCATTCTGGATTCATCCAATGGTTTGCAGGCTTTTTTTAAAAAGAGCTTTATTGAGATGTCATTCACATACCATACAGTGTACCCATTTAAAATGTTTTTACTATGGATATATGAGTGTGTGTGTGCATATATATATCAATTAGTATATATATGAACAGTTTTCAGTATATTTACAGATTTGTGCAACCATCACTACAATCAATTTCAGAACATTTTCACCGCCTCAAGAGGAAACCCTTTAAGTATCATGTATGCCCACCTCCTCTGTCCTAGGCAACCACCACTCTACTTTCTGTCTCTTTAGATTTTCCTGTTCTGGACTTTGACAAGAATGGAATCATGTCATATGTGGGCTTCTGTGACTGGCTTCTTTCACTTAGTGTAATGTTTTCAGGGTTCATCCGTGTTGCAGCATGCCCCAGTACTGCATTCCTTTTCATGACTGAGTAATACTCTGTGGTTTGGATATACCACATTTTGTTCATCCATTTGTCCACTGATGGACACTTGGATGTTTCCATGTTTTGGTTTTTATGAATGTTTATGAATGCTGCTGTCAATGTTTAGATGCGAGTGATGGTGTGGACTCATGTCTTGCGTCTATACCTAGGAGTGGATTTGCTGGGTCACAGGGTACTTTTTTTTTTTTGAGGCAGAGTCTGGCTCTGTCGCCTAGGCTGGAGTGCAGTGGCGCAATCTCGGCTCACTGCAAGCTCCACCTCCCGGGTTCACGCCATTCTCCTGCCTCAGCCTCGCTAGTAGCTGGGACTACAGGTGCCCGCCAATGTGCCAGCTAATTTTTTTTTGTATTTTTAGTAGAGACAGGGCCTCACCATGTTAGCCAATCTCCTGACCTCGTGATCTGCCCGCCTTGGCCTCCCAAAGTGCTGGGATTATGGGCGTGAGCCACCGTGCCGGCCTTCATTTTTTTTGAGACGGAGTTTTGCTCTTGTTGCCCAGGCTGGAGTACAATGGTGCATTCTCGGCTCACCGCAGCCTCCGCCTCCTGGGTGCAAGTGGTTCTCTTGTCTCAGCCTCCCGAGTAGCTGGGATGACAGGCATGCGCCACCACGGCCGGCTAATTTTTGTATTTTTATTAGAGACGGGGTTTCACCATGTTGGCCAGGCTGGTCTTGAACTCCTGACCTCAGGTAATCCACCCACCTCGGCCTCCCAAAGTGCTGGGATTACAGGCGTGAGCCACACCGCCTGGCCTGTTGCAGTTCTTTTCAGTTTTCCCTAATGGAGTCTTAGCCTTGAGCCCAGCTGACCCTCCCATCTGCAGCTTCACCCCCACGGGTCTATGCCTCCCCTGGTCCCAGACCATGGAGAAGGATGCAAATGCCGCGGTAGGACGAGTTGGCCCGCCTTTCTTATCTTTGTATCTGCCCTTTGTCATGTGCAGCTGGTCAGGTTGTTGTCAGGTCCTTGCTTGCTTTTGTCTTTTTTTTTTTTTTTTTTTTTTTTTTTTTTTTTTTTTTTTT